>NC_134267.1:179323547-179626808 GCF_031893055.1 Leptodactylus fuscus | reverse complement strand
ATCGAACCTTAAACTTCGAACAGGTAGTAGTGTTCGATCGAGTACGAGTATTTCGAATACTGTAGTATTCGATCGAACACCTACGTGATCGAACACTACTCGCTCATCTTTGGTTGGCCACTTTCAGAGCAATATTGACAAACAAATGTACAATAAAAAAAAAATACAATTTTCCAATATACTTTCTGTATCAATTCCTCACAGTTTTCTAGATTTTTTTTTTTTTTTTTTTAATGTAGATTGCGAGCCCCACATAGAGCTCACAATGTACATTTCTCCCTATCAGTATGTCTTTTTTGGAATATGGGATGGAAATCCATGCAAACACGGGGAGAACATACAAACTCCTTGCAGATGTTTTTTTTTGCCCTTGGTGGGATTTGAACACCAGGACCCAGCGCTGCAAGGCTGCAGTGCTAACCACTGAGCCACCGTGTGGCCCCTCAGTTTTCTAGATTTTGGCTTGCTGTCATTCATTCTGTTAGTTCTAGAGGATAAAACTCTGACCATGGTCATGTGATGAGCACAAGCAGAGATCTAGAAAACCGTGAGGAGTTGATACAGAAAGTATATTGGAAAATTGTATATCTTTCTATTGTACATTTGTTTGTCAGTATTGCTCTGAAAGTGGCCAACCCCTTTAAATCTGACAAAAGTAATAGCCAAAATACATGTTGGCAAGCCACAAAACTTCTGGGAGAATGTTCTATGGACAGATGAGACAAAAATCAAACTTTTTGGCAAGGCACATCAGCTCTATGTTCACAGATGATAAATGATGCATATCTTGAAAAGAACACTGTCCCTACTGTGGAACATGGAGGAGACTCTGTTATGTTCTGGGGGTGTTTTGCTGCATCTGACAAAGGGTGTCTTGAATCTGTGCAGGGTACAATGAAATCTCAAGACTATCAAGGTATTCTAGAGAGATATGTGCTGCCCAGTGTCAGAAAGCTTGGTCTCAGTCGCGAGTCATGGGTCTTGCAACAGGATAATGACCCAAAACACACAGCTAAAATTGCCCCAAGAATGGCTAAGAGGAAAACATTGGACTATTCTGAAGTGACCTTCTATGAGCCTTGACCTAAATCCTATTGAGCATCTTTGGAAGGAGCTGAAACATGCCGTCTAGAACGGGCACCCTTCAAACCCGAGACAACTGGAGCAGTTTGCTCATGAGGAGTGGCCCAAAATACCTGCTGAGGGGAGCAGAAGTCTAATTGATAGTAACAGGAATTGTTGGATTGCAGCAATTACCTCAAAATGTTGTGCAACAAAATATTAAGTTAAGGAAACCGTTATTTCTGTCCAGGCCTTTTTCATGAGACTTATCTTTAAAAAAAATTCTGTTGAAGCGAAATGCAATGTCTGACTTTCATTTGTTGATTTTCATAGAATTTTTATGTATTATTAATTTTGTTATATTCAAGTTATTTCTGTGACTATTGTGGGTTTTTCTTTCATTAAATGAGGGCTACCAACAATTTTGTCCACGTGTGTATATAAATTAGAATCATGGCTTTAACTTATAAAACAATTATAATAGCTTCAATACACTGTATCTGTGATTTCTTTTCAAATGGGTTCTAAATAGAGATGAGCGAACAGTGATCTATTCGAGATTCAAGATTTGTTTCGAATAGCCTGAGGTTCGATATTTGTTTGAGTAGTCAAATATTGATGATATTTAACTATTCGAACGAATATCGAACCCCATTATAGTCTATGGGGAAAAATGCTTCGTTTCAGGGGAAGCCACACTTCGACTTAGGAGAGTCACCAAGTCCACTATGACACCACAGGAAATTATGCCAACACCCTGGAATGCAACTGGGACAGCAGGGGAAGCATGCCTGGGGGCATCTAATATGCCCAAGTACCTGTATTACGCCACTATCTCATCGGGATCCCTGTCAGCTTGCGATATGCGGGAGCTGACTCTTTCCCATAGGAATGCATTGACCAGCGTTGATTGCCCGAATGCCATACAGAGTACAGCATTCAGCCAATCAACACTGGTTCTGCCGGAGGCTCGTTTGTGAGGAGGCGGAGTCTAAGATCGGGAGGGGATACAAATTTTTAGTGCTTTTGCCTTGTGGTATTCGATTGGAATCGAACACCTCGAACGGCCTAATATTCGATTGAATATCAATTCGATCGAACGCCGTTCGCTCATCTCTAGTTCTGAACATATACAGACAAAACCTATATAAATAACATACAGTTTGTATTTGGGTGCATATGTTTGACTGCAACAGTGTTGTTGCAGACTGTGCTATTATTGCCAAGACAAAGTCCAGAAACCCAACATAAACTATAAACCCTAGTCAATTAACTCAGTGGTGTCAATGTGACTGCAACTTTTAAAGAGGTTGCCTGGGACTCCGATATTGAACTTCACGTCTTCTTGTCCTCAGACTAATGATCTCACATCCATTGGTCACTTGTCCATGTTGCAGAGCAGTCCCTTTTAAATGAATGGTGCTGAGCTACAATACCGAGCACAACTACCATACAATTTACACTGCTGTGCTTAGTAAAACTGATAGGTTGCTGCAAAGTTTGAATGAAGAGTGAATGAATGAATGAATGAATGGATTAATTAAGTTTCTCTGTATTTTTGCTGATAATAAATGTATTTTAAAATGAACAAGAATGTAATAGTACATCCTAGGTCATATGGGGCTATATGAGGAGGATTCAGGAGCTGAGCACTGTCCATACATGGCAGATGTCAGTAATATAATTACAGTCTCAGCAGCTAACACTTTAGATGCCATGGTTAAACGTGACTGCGGGATCTAAAGAGTGTACCAATGCTGCCATCTTTTACCATTCACCACCCTCCGTGGTCATCGGATGGCAGCGATCGGTTGTCATGTCAGCCAAGTGCCTTTTGAAGGCTCCCAGGCTTTTCATTATATCAGTTCTTTTAGGCAGCGTATAGTAGAAGTCAATGAATTTTACGATTCACTGCAATATATTAGTATTGTAGTAAATAGCATGAGTGATCAGACTCCCTAGGGTTCAAAGTTCCTAGAGGTCTGATCACCCTTCTTTCTCTAGATCACATATAAAAGTAAATAAACATAAATAAAACATAAACACTTTAGATATCCCCACACTCAAAAATTCCAGAACTATTAAAATATTTATTCCATATGGTGAATGGTGTAGCAGGAAAAAAATCTAAATAGTCAAATGGTGATTTTTTTTTAAAACATTTTGTCTCCCATAAAAATTTAATAAAAAGGGATTAAATCATCATAGCTTTCCATAAATGGTGTCAATAAAAATGTCATCATGCCCCACATAAAAAGATGTCTTACCCAGCTCCATACTTGTAAATATAAAAGAGTGTCAGGCATGATGACAATTTTTTCTATTTTGCAACGTTTTTCATTTTTTTTAAACGTATCAAAACAATACAAATACTAAATAAATTTGGTATTGCCATGTTCATACTGATCCACAGAATACAGGAAACATGTCATTTTTACCACACAGTGAATACCATAAAAATTAAACCCATATGAAACTGGCACAAATGTGTTTTTATTTTTCCAATTCCACCTCATTCTGAACTTTTTTCCAGCTTCCCAGTACATTGTATAGGATATTAAATGGTGCCTTTACAAAGTACAATTTGTTCCACAAACAATAAGATTATATAAAATAATCCTAGTCCCACAATGGGGAATTTCAGTGTGTTAAAGCAGCATAATAATAATAATAATACAAAAAACAGCATACAAAAGCTCAGAATAGAAAGATAAAAAAGATGAGCTACTATGTGACTTTGTGGACTCAAAAAAAAATATGACTCTTGGAAGATGGCGGGTGGACAGATAAGCCAAAACCAAAATTGGCTCGGTCTTTGAGGTTAAGGGTAAATTCATACAGAGCCAAGTAGCCGCGACTGAAAGCCGATGCACTGCACTGGCATCCAGCCGCGCACTCCGCTCTGGATTAGGCCCAATGAATCCAGAGGAGGGAGTGTGTTCAGGCCGAATCGCGAGGAGACTCAGACTGAAGAATAAGCACCTTACTTCTTTTTTCCGGGAGCCGGAAGAAACGGCTCCTGGAAAAAAACCTCCTGAGCGGCTCTCATTGATTTCAATGGGAGACGTCTTTTTGGTCAGGATTTTGAGTCGGATACGGCCTTAAAATCCTGACCAAAAAACTCCGTATGAACTTCCCCTAGGATGAAAGCAAACCATGTGGATGAAAACGGTATAGCAAATGAAACTTATAAATCCTTTTTCAGCATGAACAGTATAGTATGTTCTAATGATTACTGATTTTACTTGTACAAGCTAGGATAATCTAACAGAGGACTCTCTTAGAACTGATTAATTCACATTTTTTGCCATTGTTCTGCACATCTGTCATTAAAATAAAGGCTACTCAGCAAGGATGATCTTTAAAAATGGCAAAGGATGGACTTGTATTGATTTCAGACATTCCTATTAACAGCTTGTATCAGATATACATTCATTAAGAGAGTACACTGCCCAATTCCATCAAGACAAATCTGTCAGGTGAGGGATAGGTATAGATTTACACGATTCAAAACAGTATTTTAGGTTAACTGGAACATGATGAAACGTTCCATTGTTTAATAGAAATGAGCGAGTAGTATTCAATCGAGTAGGTATTTGAAAAAATACTACGGTATTCAAAATACTCATACTCGTTCGAATACTATCGCTATTCGCAGTAAAGATTTGATTCAGAACCAGCGTTGATTTGCAGAATGCTGTATAGCATTCAGCAAATCAATGCTGTTTCTGCAGCAGGCTTGTCCTTGCTAGTCGGGAGAGCTGGTAGCTTGCGTTTATGCTGGAGCTGACTTCTTCTCATAGGAATGCATTGACCATCGTTGATTGGCCAGTGAACAGCATTCGGCCAATCAACGGTGGTTCTGCTGGAGGCTCGTCTGTGACGAGGCAGAGTCTAAGATCGGACCACAGCAGTCTCCATTGTGGTCCGATCTTAGACTCTGCCTCCTCACAGATGAGCCTCCGGCAGAACCAGCAATGATTGGCCGAATGCTGTACACTGTATAGCATTCGGCCAATCAACGCTGGTCAATGCATTCCTTAGAGAAAAAGTCAGCCCATAATGCAAGCTGCCAGCTCTCCCGACTAGCAAAGAAGAGCCTGCTACAGAACCAGCGTTGATTTGCCAAATGCTATAGCATTCGGCAAATCAATGCTGGTTCTGCAGCAGGATCATCCTATGCAGTTAGTAATGAGGGATTGGTTATAAATGAATTACCAAAGTATGAAGTTGATGTAGAGGATGATGTAGCAGAGCTGGATTTGAGTCAGTTTGTAATACATACAGTGGTACCACACTCCCTATCTCATCCCTTATCAGCCAAATTCAATTATACCGACTGATAAGTGGAAGAGCAGGAGATAAGATCTCAGGAATCCCGGAGCTCTCACCTCCCCCCCTCCCCTATCTGTGGAGCTCCGTTGCTTGTATGTAGCAGAGACACACACAGCTCTGAGCTGCTCCCAGCACTCAGCCCCTCCCTTCCCCGAGAGCAGCAACTATGTCACTTGGAGACTGAGCAGATAAGCTCAGTACGGGCTCCATAGTTATAGAAACGCATGTAAATAATGAAGTGAATAAATTAAGATAGCGGCCAAACAAAGCAGTTGGGATAAAGCAATGTATTTAAACTAGCAGTATAGATGGGATCCTTGTTATGGGACAACCCCTTTAAATGATTAACATCTGACCTGTGAGTGAACCGTGCCATTCAACTTACAGAAAATGGCTCATAGGAAAGCAACTTGAGCGTGCAAGCCTATAATGTAGTGAACAAAAACAGACAAGGTCTTTAGTGATGCATCAACGTAGGAGATAAGGGTGATGGGCTCAGCTGCTAAATGGAACTTGTTAATGTAGGTTGGTCCACATGGATAAGCTAGGAATGCATTGACCAGTGTTGATTGGCCGAATGCTATACATAGTACAGCATTCGGCCAATCAACGCTGGTTCTGCCAGAGGCTCATCTGTGAGGAGGTGGAGTCTAAGATCGGACCACAATGGAGACTGCTGTAGTCCGATCTTAGACTCTGCCTCCTCACAGACGAGCCTCTGGCAGAACCAGCGTTGATTGGCTGAATGCTGTACAATGGCCAATCAATGCTGGTCAATGCATTCCTATGAGAAAAAGTCAGCTCCTGCATAAATGCAAGCTCCCAGCTCTCCTGGCTAGCAAGGACGAGCTTGCTGCAGAACCAGCGTTGATTTGCTGAATGCCATACAGTGTATAACATTCGGCCAATCAATGCTGGTTCTGCAGGACGAGTAAGGGCCGGTTCACATTAACACTTGCCTCCCGTCCGGAAGGAGTCTGCAGGATGACCCCCCAAATGGAATATCAGCGCAACTGCAAGCGCTGTGCAGTTAAAGTGCACGGACCCCATAGACTATAATGGGGTCTGTGCGCTTTAACTGCACAATGCTCCTCTTAAACACTCTCTTCCTGCTATTTGTGGACTTGGTGACAATTTACAGTGAAAAGGCAACAGCAATCAATACCATAGTCCTGAACAACCCCTTTAAAACTGACATGTTGCAGCAATGTTTGAATGAGAAGTGAATGAATGAAGTTTCTCTGTGTTTTTGATGATAATTATTAATATTATTAATTATAATAAATGTATTTTAAAATGACCAAGTACGTAATAGTACATCCTAGGTTGTAATGGGCTGTATGTTTAGGAATCCGCAACAGATAAATGCCAAAGATAAAAGTAGGGGACATCATCCTTATGGGTGTACAAATACACACAAACTCTACTCCCCCAACATGTATATCAGTAACTGCTGTAAATTTTGGAGGAATAAAGATTTTATTAGGACTCTTAGTAGAGACAGTGAGAGTCCTGCTTATTTTGCCCACATATATTCTGCCCACACATATTGAATTTCAGAAAGGTGAAATTCAATATGTGTCCAGGGTGTAGCGTTTATAGGAGTCCTATCAGTATTTCCTTTGCATATGTTGGTGGCGCTGGGTGACAAATAAACAACAGATCAGGTAATACAATCCAAAATAAGTGGCTTTATTCAGCTTATAACAAAACAAAACTAACAAACAGTCTAGCCCACACACAGGACAATACCTCACTTCTTGAACCCTAACTAATCTATTGGGGCAAGATACTCTGAGGTTTCTTCTCACCTGTCTAGCGCACACTGAGCTTAACCAAGTCCTTTCTGGAATCCAGTCCTCTTGGGACAGACCGCCTGTCTGTCTCTAACTGGTCTACTTTCCATCTGCTCCTTCTGGAATCCAGTCTTCTTGGGACAGACGTCCTGTCTGTCTCCAACCGGTCCACCTTCTCCTGCAGGTCACCAGCAGCACTCTCCTGCTGTGTGCACTCCCTCTGGAGTTGAGTCCCTTTCTCTCTGGTATGGGTGTGATCAGATTCCTTTTTAACCCTGTTTTTGGTCGCTCTACAGTGCCCTCTAGTTTCACTCCCTTAAAATATATATATATATATATATATATATATATATATATATATATATATTATATATTCCACAGCTCAGCCTTTCACCTTATCTCTAATATGCTGCTCCCTCAGGCTATGCAAACTACTTCACTAAAGAAAAGCATCTGTATCTTTGCTTCTTATCTGAGGGATTTCAGTCTATACTCCATACATAAAGCTGCATCAACGAAATCTACAAATCTACAATTTACAATGAAACCTATAGAGAGGAACTCTCCCCCCCCCCTCCATAGATGTGTATTGTAAAAATGTGATCATTGGCAGAAAAAGGCAAATAAGTAAAGAAACCTACTATATTACAATATTTGTTACTTTCATCTACACTATTGATTTTTCGACAAATAATCCCACTGTGTGTTCTGTTGAGATATACCAGAAATTTTAATAGGGTTCTGGCTTCTTAATAATTGAGGTGTATGAGGTGGTACTGGAGATACCATGATCTGGAATTGAAAGCTTTTCAGCATAAGTTATAATAGATTTATCAGGTGGAGATGTCACCGCCCCAACTTGCCTAAATCCCCGCCCCACAAATGTTCCAAAAAGTGATGAGTGGGGCACTAAATGAACAAAAGTAAAACATTTTGTGCAAAAAGATGCACATGCATAAAAAAAAATTGCAACTTTGTTATGCCTAGTACTTTGCTGCAGCAGCTCTTCAGTAAAATGGCAGGTAAGGGGTTAAAATTATTGCTGACGATATATTTCCTTTGGAAAATCTGTTATATATAGACAACGATACAACGATTGTACAAGAAAAGCTATACAATTGCAGATAAAAGTAATGTATCTTATTATGCTAAAAAGAATCATGCAATTGGAAAACACAGAGCACTATTAAATAAAATCAAAAGCTGGAATTACAAAAAGGCCTTTCTCGGTGGGTGATAATAATGTTTCTGAACTTTGTAATTAGTTCTCCATTAATAATCATAGCATGGAGCAAGCTCCCTTTCAATCAAGTGTCAGAGTCTATTTGTATGTAGCCTTGTATTTTGCCTGCTTCTAATTTTGGTATTCCAAGGTAATACAGCTCAGCATGGAGCATGACCAGTGCTGCGTTCAGCTTATCTTCAGAATCGTATAATTAGGTGACTTTATGTCTATTTCTAATAGCCTTAAAGGTGTTCTGGAAAGTAAATTACTTATAAAATTCCTGCTGTATTTCCCAGGTTTTTATTCCATTTTTTCCCCCCAATGAATAGAGTACATACATAGTATAACTCTCTTTAGTATACATTAAAATGATTGAAAAGAGTTTACATATCCAATAAGTTTTCAAAAATAGCATTGATGGACTCTATATATGGAGGACACCAATGTTGCATAGCAGACCTGATTGACTGTGATGTGATCTTCCAGGATTTTGTTGTGATGTTTCTCATTTACCAGACAAAGTAACCCAGCTTGCATCAATATTTCATCTGCAAAAAAGCTAATTTCTTGGGTGCAAGAATAATCCGGTTTCTATTAATATTTCTACAGTGTACAGCATTCAGCCAATCAACGCTGGTTCTGCCGGAGGAGGCAGAGTCTAAGATTGGTCTACAGTAGTTTCCATTGTGGTCCAATCTCAGATGTAGCAGTGCTGACACAGCTCTGCTACACCGGAGAAGCAGCAGAGCTCAGCACACACCAGAGATGCAGCAGAGCTTAGTGTGCTGCATCTCAAATGTGGCAGAGCTGAGTGTGAAGCAGGGTTCAGCGCACACTCAGCTCTGCTACATCACTGATGCAGCAGAGCTGAGTGTGCAGAAGGGTTCAGTGCACACTCAGCTACATCTCGGGTGTAGCAGAGCTCAGCGCACAGTCAGCTCTGCTGCATCACCAAGGTTAGACCTATTGTTCATTGAAATTCTATAAGGTTACAATACAAAACTCACTGTAAAGTCACTATCCATATGAAATGCATTGAGTTGCTTCGAAATTATGGCAGTCAACTGAATAGGTTGTACTTTGCTGGAAAAAATCACTAAAGATCAAATTGTTGTAACATTTGTAGATTTGTTATGTTTCTCTAGGAAAAAAAGAGCAACTCAGTGAAATTGCGCTGAAATTTCAGTGAGAAAACAACCACTATACGCTAAATACTCCCTTGACTGTACCTAAAGTATTTTACAGTATTGTAGCTTAGTTACTATAAACTGTTTGCTTCACAGTAGTGATTCTGAACTGATTATCCAGTTACTGTACTCAATGAATTCAGTATGTGATTTCACACTTTTTTTTCTAGTTTTATAAAAAGTTTAGGTACAGCCCCAACCTTTAGAATAGTAGCTGGAACCATATGTAGTCCTTAGTTTGTTTGGTTTAGAATCATATTTTTCTTTTTGTAGTGATCGATAAAAAAATACAACTGTATAAAAGACCTGCCGTGATGTCATACATCATTTCATTCTTGTTGTGCCCCTGAAAAATCTAGTGTTTTTCTTTTTTAAATCCATCTACTCATCTAAAAGATAAAGCCCCTGGAAGACTATATGTAAACTAGCTCTGATTTTCCATGTGGGTGGAAACCTTTTGTATTTCTCTAAGGCTGGTTGTAGACACATAATATTAAACATGGAAAGGATGGAGGACACATTACAGACTGTTAGTTATAAAGTGGCCAACCCCTTTAACACCGAAGTGCAGAAAGGTCTAGAATGATGGGCCTGTGTTCGGAGGGGTTTGCATTAGCAGCTCAGTTCCCAGTAGATGAACAGCAGTGACCAAGAAGCAAAGGTGATTGCAATAGTAACACAAAAGCTCCTTGGAGATTCCCTTTGCACAGTTGACCCAAGAAAACAACTGCCCTTAACAATATGTAGTTGTAATGTCAAGGAACTTAAAATTGTCATCTAACCTTTAATTCAAAAGAAATGTACCTGCAAAGAAAGAAAAAGAAAACTATTGGAAAAAATTCTAATTTATTGAACTTTGTCTTATCTTTTACTTTCAGAACCCACACGAGGTAAGAAAATAACACAGCTATATTTAAAAAATGACTCAACCCAAGTGAATGACTTATCATAGATGTTACCAAAGACAAAAACTGATAAAATATCTTATTTCTAGAAAGACCAAGAAAGTGAAACAGTAAAATTTCTAATGCCAATATGTAAAGATGTTTTAGTCAACGACATACCTGAAGTTAATGAAATATATACAACTTTAGCATGGAATGGAAAAGTGAGGTTACAAATGGAAAGCAAGCACCATAGTATGCAAAAATATAATGTGCTACCATACTTTGGTCCCTCAGAGAAGAACCGGTTCCAAGATAGGTGAATATTGACATGTAATCAAAAATAACTTATTGCCTACTAACAGATGAGATCAAAATCATCCACTAAATGTTATATCTAGAAGTGGGCATATAGATGAGGTTATGCTTTGCTTTTGATACATTTAATATCTCATGAGATATGTTCAACTCTTTCTTTTTTGTAGATTGTGACCCCTATATAGGGATCATGATGTACATTTTTTTCCCTATCAATATGTCTTTGTAGAATGGGAGGAAATCCTGGCAAACACAGGGAGAACATACAAACTCATTATGTAGGTGTGTAGTTTCAGGTCCAGTCAGTTTTCACATACGGTAGTATGATTAGCCGAGTTAATAGCGAGTCTCAGCATGTGTCTATATGCATCAGCACAGTTCTGAGGAGACAACTTAGGAAGGAGTGGATTGCTATCAAGTTAGTTCTTACCCATGGGATAGCATGCAGCACGGACATAGGCGCATTTAAGTACAGCCAAGCAATAAGAGGAAATTGTGTTTACTGTGTTGTGCCATTTGTACAAATAAATTGGGAATCACAGAGGAATAATCTTAGCTCTTTTATTCCCAGATGAGAATGCACTTCCACTGAATACTAGATAAGTTTGCAGTTTGCTATGCTTTGCTATCATTACACTTTAGCTGCTACTAGCTGGATATCCTACAGTAGCTTCAGAAACAGCAGCAATCCTAAAGGCTATTTGTCTGCAGCAAGACAAGACGTTCTTCACAAGGAAATTCAACAACAAAAAGTTAGTTGAGAGGACTACGAATAAAATGACATGTAAATAAGTAGTATCATTGCCTTAAGTATTTAAAGGGGTTTCCTGCCCTAGGTGGTTTTTCATACTATTTACAGGATAGGCCATCAGTATCCCATCAGTGGGAGTCTGACACCCAGATCCTGCACTGATCAGCTGATTTGGCAGTGTCTTGGCGCTGGAAGCTAATGCACAGGATGGAATCAGAAGAAGCTCTATTCCTATTATATAACAGTAGTGCCAGGATACTGCACCTTTGCACCTGTTACTTCAATAGGAGAAGAGCTGCTCCCAACTCGGTGTCTCGGGGAATCAATGTCTGTCCACTCTGATCAATACCTGCGGACAGGCCATCAGTATAGTCCTGGAAGCCAGAAAATTCCTTTATCCATATACAGTATTGCTGATTAAAGCTCAAGAACAGAGAAGTACACATTATATTGACAGTTCGCAACAACAGGGAGAACATACAAACTCCTTGCAGACGTAGTTCCTGGCAGGATTCGAACCCAGGACTCTAGCACTGCAATGCTAACCACTGAGCCACAGTGTTGCCCTATGTTCAACTCTTTTTCATAGATACAAGTATACCATTTTTATATTTGACAGTTAATATTGCCTTAGAAAGACAATATGGAAATGATGTTAGGTTATAGAGCCTGGAAACATGCAAGTTACTGTATACATTTAGACTCCATTGATTTCTATGGTTATTTTTATATGATTGTATTCTCAATAGACATCATAACAGTTATTGGCTTCTTTAAAGGGACTCTATCATTGGGAAAAGTCATTTTTAACTAATCACATCCTTGCATAGCCTTTAGAAAGTATATTCCACACCTACCTTTAGTATATAGATTGCCTCAGTGGTTTCTGAATAAGTCCATTTTTATTCATATGCTATTTAGATTTGGTGCACCATAGTGCACCTCTTTGTTATTGTTTCCTGTGGGTGTATACAGCACAGGCTGCTGCTGCTGATGATAATGACTCAGCTTCCTGTTTACACACACACACATACGAGATAATAGCAGGGATGAGTGCTGCTGGGAATTTCCTGTGCTGTCTGGAAGCTAATTAGCATATGAATAAAAACGGACTTATTCAGAAACCACTGAGGCAATTTACATACTAAAGGTAAGTGTGGAATAGCATTTCTAAAGGCTAGACAAGGATGTGATTAGTTAAAAATGACTTTTCCCAATGATAGAGCCCCTTTAAGGGCCTAGTTTTCCCCTTACTTCCATACTGCACATATATAAATATATATACGTATACATATAGTATACATATATAGTATTCCATTTCTGTTGTGTAAACATAAGAAGAGAGCAACATACTATATTTCAGCATCCTGCTTCGATCTATGCTCCCATTGTAAGTCTTTTTTTCTTATGTACCACTATAAACTTTTTATATATTTTATTGCTAAATGAGACATTTACTTTAATTCAAGCTAGGAATCCCCCATTGCTACTTGAAAGTTCACAAATGGTGGAGAAAATACAAAATCTAGAAGTCTAGATATACACTTTATAGTACCAAAAGCTATAAATCTTATTAAACTTTATACAGAGAATCAGTCAACAGAGACCAGAACTCAAGAGGTAAAACTGAGAAGAGGTTGATGGTGAGTTCGGAGAGGTCAGTGCTATGAATGAAAGAAATATTACTCCTGACAAAAGGTGAGATGGAGAAAAGACAGGAAAAAGACAGATTTTTGAGGATAAATTAGAGAGGTTTTGCGCAAATATATACTTGTAACAAGTGAACATCTTAAGAGACTTTGTAAAGGGATGAGATGTGTTTTCAGGAGATTTTTCACTTAAATTTCTAGAAGAACCACATTTCAATAAAGGAAGTCGTTAAATTGCTATGAAGAATATTGAAGAAACAAGAAAATTACAGGGCAAATAGGTAGGGCTAAAACTAACTCATAATCAGTGGCCTCTCTACCATGGTAGCAGTGGTAGCAGCTGCCACAGGGTCTGACACCTTAGGGGGTCCGGGCCCCCTCACTAATATGCCAAAAATAAAAAATAAACTTTACTTTTTGAGGCCCAAGGCCTCCTAAGGTGTCGGGTTCCGGGCAGGGTAAGGCCTCAGCAGCGTGTGTCCTGACAATGAGGGGACGGAGTTCACACATGAAGAAGAAGCTGTGCAGGGGGAAGGGGTGAGCACTGAGCAGCATCGTTGAGCCCTTCTGGAGCATGGAGACTGGTGAGCTGTAAGTGTATCACACTCACCATGCATGCAGGGCAGGCTGTACAGCACACAGAGCAGTGCTGGCAGCTGCCTGCTGCACTTTGATCTTTCCAATAATTATAATAAGTTTGCTGCCTGGGCAACACAGGGTTACATGTGCCACATTCAGTGACTGTGAAAACTATTTTAAGTAAGAACTGTGAGAACACTCTTCACTGACACTGAATGTGGCTCTTGTAACCCCTTCTTTCCCAGGCAGAACATTTATTACAGTATTATGTATTGCAGTACATTATACTGTGTGCAGGGGCCACTATAAGTCATGATACTGTGTGCAGGGGCCATTATGGGGTATAATAGTGAGCACAGGAATGCGGGGGAAGGGTGCGGTCAGTCGGGGTGTTGGGGGGGAGGGGGCATGTCAGAAGTTCACCACAGGGCCCCCCAATCCTAGTTACGCGACTGCTCATAATATCAAAGTATAAGAAGATACATCCTACTATCAACTTACATAGCTGAGTATTATTATACTATTATAATACTATTATACTATACTTGTACTATTACAGGTTTGGGAATCCCTATAAAGTCAAATAAACTGTGATGTTGTGCAGATTAAAGTATAAGTATGTTCAAATGAGTGTCAACTCTCATTGTACAAAGGAAGACCCTTAGCTACTCATGTATGCACTGTGTGGTACTTTGGTAAATAGGGGCACATTTAAGCAATTAACCTTTTTCTAATATTCCACACCAACCTGTCTAGCATGTTGAAACATTTTAGGCTAAACTATATGCGCCAAGATGCACCAGAGATTCATCACATTACGCCAGAGATGTTTATGCAGTCTCTAGTCGTAACCACAACAGTCAATCTGGGACTATGTTTCTAAGTTTGGTCATCCAGCGGTAGTAGAATGCAGCATGTCAATGATTTTGCTAGCATGCCATGATATTGCATTGAATTAAGAAATTGGAATCCTCAACTAAGTTTGAGCTAAGACAAGGGTGGACTCAACCATAGTTGAACAGATAGTAGTCATATGACTTATCCATATGATCACTTTCTTGACCATTACCACTTCTGCACATGACAATCTGTTGCAGATACGGGCAGCAAAATCTCCTGTATCTGCATAAATGCTGCATGCTTTCAGTGCCTGTATATAAGGGTAGAAAGCCAAGGAAGTTCTAAGGTGGTTAACAGCTTTATTTGCATGTGGGGGTATTGCCTACTATAAAGTGGTCAACCCCTTTAACTTACTTATGGACTGCCTGTTGACTTTATACGTTTGGGCAGTCCATTCTTAATGCAAGAGTATATACCCTTGTAGTACTAAGCAGCTGCAAAGGCGGGGGAGGCTCTCTTGCATCCTTTTGTGGCAAGACACAGTGCTGAATGAGATCACACCTATAATATTTGCATTGTATCTTCCTGAGAAGCAATTGAATTGCAAGTTTCACATTTCTGTCCGGGAGGACTTATTAATTTGTATCAATGAGTATATCTCTAACAATTGTCTTGATTAATTTTCCAAGATATAAATCAACCTGATTTGATGTAAATCTAAAGCTTCGTTAGGCTAGGTTCACACTTGTGTCTGCTCTTTATCATTTGTTATCCCATGTGGGACCCGGACAACGGATAACTCGACAGCTAAAGCAGAGTTTACCCTCAGACACATGCAGACCTCATAGACTGTAATGTGGTCTGTCGGTTTCAGTCGCTGCAGGACTTTTCATTCTGTCGATTTTTGGCAGAATCTGCGATGGAGTCTCGTACAGAGATTCTGATACAAATGTGAACAAAGTCTTACGCTGGGTTCACACTAGCGTCCGGACTCCATGTTCAGGTTTCCATCTTCTGCATGCACCGGGTCCGGCCGTGAGCACCAGTGAGCGTTTTATGCTCTCCACCGCAAAACCGTTTTTTTTAAACCAGACACAGAGTACTGCATGTCCGACTCTGTGTCTGGTTTAAAAAAAAAAAAAAAAAACGGTTTCGCGGCGGAGAGCATAAAACGCTCACTGGCGCTGACGGCCGGACAGCTTTCAAACCCATTCAAATGAATGGGTATGAAAGAGTCCTGCAGGTTTCCGTCTCCTGCTCTGTTTTGTGCAGGAAACGGAAACCTGTATGAACGGAGACCGGGCGCAGATGTGAACGTGCCCTGAGTTGATTTTTAGAATATCTATGATAACCAGACCAATATATTAGTGTAATGAACGATAGGCATAATTCACCTTTATGTTTTATATGGTATGTAAAACAATACAGCAGTATAACTAGGCTATCATTGCTGAATACTGTATATAACAACTGCTTTAGTTGTAGAATGTACAAGTCAAGTCCTTATTTCACTCCGCTGATAGCTCAAGAAGATGTGAACATACTGTATGCAGCGAGTAGCCAAAGGATTATGTAGGTGTGTAGTTTCAGGTCCAGTCAGTTTTCACATACGGTAGTATGATTAGCCGAGTTAATAGCGAGTCTCAGCATGTGTCTATATGCATCAGCACAGTTCTGAGGAGACAACTTAGGAAGGAGTGGATTGCTATCACGTTAGTTCTTACCCATGGGATAGCATGCAGCACGGACATAGGCGCATTTAAGTACAGCCAAGCAATAAGAGGAAATTGTGTTTACTGTGTTGTGCCATTTGTACAAATAAATTGGGAATCACAGAGGAATATTCTTAGCTCTTTTATTCCCAGATGAGAATGCACTTCCACTGAATACTAGATAAGCTTGCAGTTTGCTATGCTTTGCTATCATTACACTTTAGCTGCTACTAGCTGGATATCCTACAGTAGCTTCAGAAACAGCAGCAATCCTAAAGGCTATTTGTCTGCAGCAAGACAAGACGTTCTTCACAAGGAAATTCAACAACAAAAAGTTAGTTGAGAGGACTACGAATAAAATTACATGTAAATAAGTAGTATCATTGCCTTAAGTATTTAAAGGGGTTTCCTGCCCTAGGTGGTTTTTCATACTATTTACAGGATAGGCCATCAGTATCCTATTGGTGGGAGTCTGACACCCAGATCCTGCACTGATCAGCTGACTTGGCAGTGTTTTGGCGCTGGAAGCTAATGCACAGGATGGAATCAGAAGAAGCTCTATTCCTATTATATAACAGTAGTGCCAGGATACTGCACCTTTGCACCTGTTACTTCAATAGGAGAAGAGCTGCTCCCAACTCAGTGTCTCGGGGAACCAGTGTCTGACCACTCCGATCAATACCTGCGAACAGGCCATCAGTATAGTCCTGGAAGCCAGAAAATTCCTTTATCCATATACAGTATTGCTGATTAAAGCTCAAGAACAGAGAAGTACACATTATATTGAGTGTTCTCTACAGTTTGTCTCTTCTGAAGATGGAAACATTGTGGGTGTACATTGTCATAGTTTACACTCAAAAGTAAAAGAAATTGGACAATATATTAGCTTGAATAGCTCTATCATATGCATTGCCCATACTATGGAATCATTAATAATATATAGAGATGAGCGAACAGTGAAATATTCAATATTCGTCATTCGATTCGAATAGCCGCTCAATATTCGACTATTCAAATGAATAGCGAACCCCATTATAGTCTATGGGGGAAAATGCTTTGTTTCAGGGGAACCCACAATTCAACTCAGGAGGATCACCAAGTCCACTATGACACCTCAGCAAATGATGCCAACACCTCTGGAATGCAACTGGGACAGCAGGGGAAGCATGTCTGGGGGCATCTAACAAGTCCAAGTCACACTTTTACCCCACCATCATAGCCTATCAACTACACACTTTCCACAATAATAATTAAAAAAAACACTATCAAAGTGGGAAAATACCTGGAAACATTCTTTCCTCCCCAATTGGATGGACAGAAACCCAAATTTTACTCTAATGAAACCTTAACAAGCACCCCTTTAAATGACGTTGCCCATGACAACCACAGATGGAATAGGCAATGGGAAATCCAACAGTACCCACCCTGAACTGACATTGTGTGTGTGTGTGTGTGTGTGTGTGTGTGTGTGTGTGTGTGTGTGATGTGGTAAGACCTTTCAAAAATTCACTTTTCTGGCCCTTAACGTGAGCCCTTCCAAATTAAGTTAGAGGCCCATAAGCTGAGCTACCAGCAGAGATTGAGGCCCTTTAGGTGACTTCAGCCTCTTACCAGCAGAGTTTTAGGCCCTTTAACTTAGTTCAGCCTTGCACCAGCAGAGTTTTTGCTCTTTGGGTGAGTTGAGCCTTGCACCAGCAGAGTGTTAGTCCCTTTAATATGGTTAGCCCCTAAAACAGTGGTTCCAGAACCATCACTCTCATTGTATTGGATTGATGCAGTGGATTGGACTGAGGACCCAGACATTGACCTTTATAGTGATTGGCAAATTGATAACATTTTGGCATCAAGTCCTGGGAGTAACCTTTATTTAGAGGACCGCAAAGGTGGAGAATTGACTGCAACCACTACTACCGGTAATATCGGACTCTATATTACCTATACAGGGTTCTGATCAAGTGTTAATAGTCCAAATAACATGCTCCAGTACTTTAGATATAGATAAGAAACCACTTTCCCTTCCGACACCAGATTTAACCAAGCATCATCATCATCATCATCATCATCATCATCATCATCATCATCATCATCATCATCATCCTGAGATGGAGCCACTAAAGGAAACCTTGCCTTCCAAGGCATGTTTTGGAGCTATGGCTGAGCCAAATCTAAACACAGAGTCCTTTGGAACTGAATAAAATTCACCAGCAGTGTTTTTGGCCCTTAGGGTGAGTTGAGCCTTGTACCAGCACGTGTTCCGTAACATCAGGCGGGCCCTAAGTTCTGCGCTTTGCACAAAGTTCCACTTGACCACCAATGCGTGGACAAGTGCATGCGGCCAGGGACGCTACATCTCAATCACGGCACACTGGCTGAATGTAGTTGAGGCTGAGACCGGGTCGCAAACTGTGGCGGCATGCCTTGTCTCCCCGCCCAATAATCCTGACAGGGGTGCTGAAACACCACCCTCCTCCTCCTCCTCCGCTGTTATATCGACCCCAGCTACGAGCTGGAAACGATGCAACACTGGCGTGAGGAGACGTCAGCAGGCCTTGCTGAAGCTCATCAGCTTGGGAGACAGACAGCACACTGCCTCCGAGGTGAGGGATGCCATCCTGGATGATATGGCAATGTGTTTTCCCCGCTGCACCTGGGGCCAGGCATTTTTGTCGTGTGTGATAATGGACCGAACCTGGTAGCGGATCTCGAACTTGCCAGCCTCCAACATGGTCCATGCCTGGCCCACGTTTTTCAATTTATTGGTGAAACGGTTTTTAAAAATGTACTCCAATTTACACAAGCTACTGGTTAAAGTGCGGCACTTGTGCGCTCACTTTGGCAAGTCTACAGTAGCTGCTACTAGCCTCAAAACACTCCAGCAACACCTACATCTGCTTGAAGCACCGGCTGTTGTGCGAGGTCACCACACGCTGAAACCCTAGATACCATATGTTGAGCAGGGTGTGTGAGCAACAGAGACCTTTGATGGAGTTCCATTTCCAAAACAAAAGGGTTCATCAAAGTCAGCTCCCTCAGTTTCTGCACCATGAGTGCCCATGGGTGGCAGACTTACAGTATGTGAAATCCTATCCCATCCTTTCCACTGGACACTTTACAAACTCCCTAGAACCTCTATGAAAGTGGTTAAATAATTTGAAAACTTCTTTCCTGTACATTAATATGGACAGAAACATAACTTTACACCCAAAGAAACATTAGCATGCACTCATCACAATTCCTGATATGACAACTACGTTAAGCAGGGTGCAGGGTACAACGCAGACCAGGCCTGAGCACTAGGAACAGGTGTTACAATGGCTAGCGGATAATGCTTCCAGTTGCTTTTCCACCAGCCAGTTAACCACTACCTGCAGTCGTGTTCATACCCAAGAGTCTGCCCCTCCTTCTTCCCAACATAATTGTAATGGGAAATAGGGAAAAGGAGTACACAGCCCAAACAGAACATTCTTCTTAAAACATGTACTAGGAATGTCCTGATAAACAGTTTACAAATCTTGCCATGGAATTGACACATTCAAATGCTTGGAATCATGCAGTCCCAATGAATCAAATAAGATGACATATGTCCAATATAATGAAAATATCCAAACGCATTGTGTGTACAATTACCACTCACGGTTCAGGAAACGCACAAATTCAGGGGCCACACGGTGGCTCAGTGGTCCTGGTGTTCAAATCCCGCCAAGGGCAAAAAACCATCTGCAAAGCGTTTGTATGTTCTCCCCATGTTTGCATGGATTTCCATCCCATATTCCAAAAAAGACATACTGATAGGGAAAAATGTACATTGTGAGCTCTATGTGGGGCTCACAATCTACATTAAAGAAAAAACAAATTCGGGTGCCCGGAACATAAAATCCCCGTCGACTCGGAGTGATCCATACAAAAGGTGAAGAATCCAGCATCCACGTTGATAAAATTAGAAATTCTTTATTGTCTCAAAAATTAAAAAGCATTTGTCCAACAGACCAGAGGTGATCCCCACCCCAACACACAGAGAAACAAGAAGTGACGTCGGCTGACGCGTTTCAGCACATGTGTGCCTTAGTCATAGCCTATGGCTATGAGGCTGAGGCTATGACTAAGGCACGCATGTGCTGAAACGCATCAGCCGACGTCACTTCTTGTTTCTCGGTGTGTTGGAGTGGGGGATCACCTCTGGTCTGTTGGACAAATGCTTTTTAATTTTTGAGACAATAAAGAATTTCTAATTTTATCAACGTGGATGCTGGATTCTTCACCTTTTCTTCCCAACATGCCCAATCTTCCCAACAGAGTCATCCCACCCTTGCCCCCTCCCAGGATCTATTTTCAGGTCCTTTGACTGTCTCTCCCTCTGTTGAACCACTTCCCGAATCGCAGGAGCTAACAGATGACTGTGTGTCCTGATGCCCAAATACTGGAGCATCCACCATTTCCTACCAATTTTGTGGTTGTGGACCCGCAACCGGCATTTCTGGGCCTCAGTGATGATGATGAAACACAGTTGCCATCAGGGCAAGCTGTGGTTATGTGCGGTTTGCAGTAAGGGGAGAGCTAGCAATTGGAAGAGGAGTTGGAGGACGACGAGGCCACCGACCCGACATGGATGGGGTGATGTCTAGCGGGGAAAGCAGTGTAGATGTGGATGCAAGCGCAACAGCAAAAAAGGTGGCTGGAGGCAAAGGCATGTCCAGAGGCAGCAAGGTCAAAGATTTACCGCGTACTAGCCACTCACACAAAATTCATCCATGTTGGCAGACTTACGTGAGATCTCTGTGTCTTTGAAGAGTCCACCAAGAGGGTCAGTGGTAACGACGCACTCGTGAGTGTAACAATCACGCTCCTGTGTGTGATGAAAGAATCCCTCCTCTCCATGAGGGATAACGCATTGTACGCGGAGGAGTCGGGCATAGGAGCAGAACCATCCCAGCAGGATAGAGCACACTCCTGTCTGCTTCACAGCATATATTTATGGAGGAAGAGGAGGATGACGAGGTGGCAGATGATCTCATTGTTACACAGGAGGCTAGCGGCACCCCCTGGCCAAACTACCACCACTGAGGGGCCTAGTGTCACCAGGAGGGGCAAGTATAGGTGTATGTTGCGGGAGTACCTTGCTGACCCCAGCCCTGTCCTCTCCGCTCCCTCTGCGCCCTACACTTATTGGGTCTCCAAGTTGGATTTGTGGCTGGAACTTGCACTATATGCCTTGGAAATCCTTTCCTGCCCTGACACCAGCGTGCTATTGGAAAGTGTCTTCAGCGCAGCCGGTAGCATCATCACAGATAAGCACAACCGGCTGTCAGTTGACAGTGCTGACTTTCATCAAAATGAAAAGCCAATGGATAGACCCATTATTTACATGTCAGTTACATGACAAATTTAGTGAGGTTTGCACACTTTGCAAGTCTAAACTGAGTAGGGGCTCTGAAAAGAGCAACCTTACCACCTCTTGCGTGTGCTGTCATTTGGAAGGCAGTGGGAGAGAGCAAACGCAGGGCAATCATCGCCTGGCATTGCCGACACTGCCTCTGCCACTGTTTACAGTGCCAGTGCTGCAGTCCAGACCACCAGCCTGGACACCTATACATCTGTCTCTGACACTTTGGGGAGCTCACCCCCATCCGCCCTTTTTGCCTGCACCATCATGCGCCTCTTCCCAGCCACTCCCCATCTCCCAGGTGTTTCATAGCAGGCAGGCGTACAGCACAAGCCACGCACATGCCCAAGCCTTCAATGGCCTCATCTAAAAACTGCTGGCCTTGGAGATGTTGGCGTTTATGCTTCTGGATACTCAGGCCTTCCATCACCAAATGGCAGCTGTGGCACCTCGCTATGCTGGGCCTAGCCGTTACTACTTCTCTTGATGTGCTGTCCCCGCCTTGCTCCTGTACACATCCCATAACATCAGTTGGGCCCAGAGTTCCACGCTTTGCTGCAAGGTCCACTTGACCACCGACAAGCGCCTGCAGTCAGGGATGCTGCTTCTCTTTAATGACAGGCTGGGTGAATGTAGTGGAGTCTGGGCCCGGGGTGCACACTGGGGTGGCCTATCTCCTCTCCCAGCCCAAAATTCATGGCAGGGGTTCTCTGAAAGCCTACTCCTGTGCTGCATCCTTGACCCCAGCTATGAGCTGGAAACGCTGTAACACTGGCATGGGGAGATGTCAGCAGGCTGTACTGAAGCTCATCAGCTTGTTGGACAGACAGCACACTGCCTCCGAGGTGAGGGATGCTATCCTGGATGATATGGCAATATGGTTTTTCCCGCTGCACCTGGGCCCAGGCATGTTTGCGTATGTGATAATGGCCAGAACCTGGTAGCAGATCTGGAGCTTGCAAGACTCAATCACAGTCTACACATGGCCCACGTTTTCAACTTGTTGGTGCAAAGGTTCTTTGAAACCTACACCATTGTGCCTGATATACTGGTCAAAGTGCGTCCATTTTCATAAGTGAAAAGTGGCCTCAGCTAGGCTGAAAACATTCAGAGCACACTCCTCTCATCTTCGCACTGTTGGCTGGCAGAGGAAGATGAGGGGGATGAAGTGGCATTTTCATGTCACTGTCCCACACGAGGCTTGAGGGTTTAGTTTGGTGCATCCCATTGCTTCAGCACGGATGGTGTGAAGGGGAATGGAAAATGGAGGAAATGGAGAGTGACCCTTACAGTTGGAGGCAGCGAAGTCATGCCAAGTAACACACTGGCACACATGGCTGACTTCATGTTGGGTTGCTTTTCAAGAGACAAAGGCATAGTTCACATAATGGAGAGCAAACAATACTGGATTGAACAAAAAATTGGATCGAGCTGATATAGTTTGACTGAATTGCTGTGTATCCCAGGTAGGTTTTGGGGGTACAGCATTAAAAAAAAAAATTGGATTGAGCTTATATAGCATGACTGAATTGCTGTGTATCCCAGGTAGGTTTTGGGGGTACAGCATTAAAAAAAAATTGGATTGAGCTTATATAGCATGACTGAATTACTGTGTATCACACTTAGCTTTGGGGGTAAAGCATTAAAAACAGGTTTGACCATACATGGCCTGACTGGCTGTGTCTCACACTTAGCTTTGGGAGGTTCAGCATTAAAAACTGGTTTGACCATACATAGCCTGCCTGAATTTCTGTGTCTCCCAGGTAGGTTTTGCGGGTACACACCGTGGATATCTGGATTGAGCGTACATAGCCGGACCTAATTGTTCTGTATCCCTGTTTTGGGGGGACACTGCCTGCAAAGCTGGGTTGAGCGTATATCTCTGGACTGAATTTCTCTGTATCCCTGTTACGTGTTTGGGGAGACACCGCCAGCAAAGCTGGGTTGAGCGTATATCGCTGGACTGAATTGCTCTGTATGCCACTTTGGCGTTTGGGGGGAACACACCGTGCAAAGCTGGAATGAGCGTCTATCGACTCCTCTCCCTGCAGTGTATAGCTCTGAAAAGAGCTGTTTTTCAGTTTTTCCCTGCCTAGCTGAAGCTAATCCCCATCTATCCCTCAGCAGCACCTCTGTCCCAAAGCTGGAAAATGAATCGAAGATGGCGGCCGATGTTCTTATAAATGGGAGGTCACATGTTTTTGGCAGCCAATGGGTTTTTAAATTTTTTTTCAATGCCTCCATTGTCGTAGTTCATGTCCCACCTCCCCTGCACAGTTATTGGTGCAAAAAAGTGCCAGGGAAGGTGGGAGGGGATATGAATTTTTACTGCGTATGCTGCATGGTATTCGATTGCAAACGAATACCTCAAACGGCCTGATATTCGATCAAATACCTATTCGATTGAACAGCGTTCGCTCATCTCTAATAATGTGCATATGTTCTTCAGCTATATGGAATCAGAACTTCTTAGTTGTATGTATACACTTAAGATATTCTGAGATTTATATACATTTTAATCAAGTATCTTAAAGGAGCACTCCCGCAAATCTGTTTACTCCCTGACCTGTTAGAAAGGTACATGATTTCAACTGTTGTCAAGGTAATTGTTTCAGCATTTGCATATGTGGACCCACTGTGCCATCTACCTGAGGAGTCCTGGTATTGGTAGTTGCTGACCAGGAGCCAGATGGACTCTGGTATGAGGTACCAGAGGTTATAGGCAAAGGGATAGTTCAGAACAGGCCAAAGCTCAGAGACAGGCAGCAAATAGACAAGGTTGTAGACAAGCCAATGTGTCAGGGTGGGCAGCTCAGGTTCAGTAGTCCATGACAACCAAGATCATACACAGATAGATAAAGACTTAGGATCAGAAGCCTGGTCAATAAACAAGCAGAGGTCAATAGACGATAATCCAAGCACATTATAGTACAGGCCATTTGCAGAATCAGCTAATTCTATGTTGCTTGGGCATGGTTTAGAGGGCTGAGATCACTAATATAGGCTGAAACCATCAGGGGTTGGCTCAGGAGCATCCACAGCTGAACTCTTTAACTGAACTGAACTCAGATTGCATTTTTTTGGGAGAGAGAGCATGAAGTGGTGAAAGGGGCAGTGAAGGTAAAGCAGGTAGCAAAGGTAATTTGCTAGCAGTTCCTACTGGAAGTGTTTATACGTCATTGGGTGCAGGTCGCTGGTGCCACAATAATATTTATATCTCTGCATTTTTTAGTAATTTACTGCTTTCTGACCCTCAGATTTGTCATGTAACCAGCAATAAAATTCTCCAGCTGGCACAGTGTCGTATGTGTGGACAAGAGTCAGTTTCTCTGCCCATTCCATTGAGAGTCATATAAGACTGAATAGAGAAACTGACTTTGTGTTCATACATAAGACAGTGACATTTGGAGAGTAGAGATGAGCGAGTAATACTTGATCGATTAGGTGTTCGATCGAATACTACGGTATTCGAAATACTCGTACTCGATCGAATACTACTAGCTGTTCGAAGTTAAGATTCGATACAGAACCAGTGTTGATTGGCAGAATGCTATACATTACCTTTAGAAGTCTTCTCCCTGCATCCTCTTCCGGCTCTGCATTCACTCTGCTTAGGCATCGGGCCGACTGCGCATGAAACCCGTTCGAACAGTGTGCGGCTGTTCGAATCGGATTTCGAACCTCAAACATTTTAGTGTTCGCTCATCTCTATTGGAGAGTCACAAATAATGGTGGGTAATACAAATATGGTCGCCGAAGAGAAGATAACCTTTACTACAATTTACATAATTTATCTTTCTTAGGTGAAACAATTATAAAAGTGACAAAATAGTTAAAAGCACACCAGAATTTACTTTAGGGCTGTTCCTGCGTTGTAGCTTACAGTGAATACAATGCACATTTGTTCAGTAAAATCTCTTATCTGGTTTCTGAAATATTAATAAGTGAATGGGCAAACAAGAACAGCTGTCTCTAACACTTGCTACTCTTCTTAAATATGTTACATAAGAAAAGGGAACATAGTTTAACATGTGACAATGTACAACACATTTACATGTACATGTACAACACATTTGTAAATTATGCCAAAAGACAAGGGCTAACCTCTACCTGGAGAAAAAAAAAAGTTTAATCTCAAGAGTCGACAAGGCTTCTACATTGTAAGGACTGGGAATCTGTGGAATTGCCTTCCCCAGGAACTGGTCACAGTTGACAGCTTCAAAAAAGGCTTAGGCCTCATTCACATCTGCGTTGGTAATCTGTTCAGGGGGAGTCTGCATGGGGACCCACCCGAAAGGACTACCAAACACATTGGTAAGTGGTGTGCAGTGTGGTCTCTGCATGGAACATGCAGACAGAAAAGTAGTTCATGATCTACTTTGCTGTCCTAACTAGTGTGGAGACCGTGCGGAAAGCACAACAGACCCCATTATAGTCTATGGGCTCCGTGTGCTTTCACTATACACCGCTAGTCCGTTCAGTGGGGTCCCCATGCGGACTTTCAGAATGGATTACCAATGCAGATGTGAACAAGGCCTAAGATGCCTTTTTTAGAGCAAAGTAGCATTGATGCTTATGGAAATGTATAGAAGCTCATGGCCTTACACATCCTCAGGTTGAACCTGATAGACCTGTGTCTTTTTCTAAATGTACTAACTATGTAACTATACAACATGGTTACAAAATTTGTACTATAAAACCAATCCAACCAAAAGATGATATCAATTTAGGTGTCTAAAAAAACATCAGATTACAAATCCAGCATTAACTGGTAAACGGATTTTATGGTTAGAAAATGACGTTTTGAAGTAATGGCGTGTTGGAATAGCCTTTAAAAAAAAGCTATTGTATGCCTACATTTCATTCCTTGTGCTCCCTACCGTTTCTTCTGATATGCAAATTACACTCAGAGAGCACAGGGGCATTCCCGCTGTGCTCCGAGCACCCCAGAATTATAAACTGCTCGCCGTCCCTTATGGCTTCGTTTTCACACATCCCCCCCCCCCCACACACACACACACTGCATCTTCTGCTCATCTTCAACTTTTCATAAGCATCTTTGAGCTGAGAATACCCCTTTAATGAAATGTAAGTTGGTCAACATGAATATTTTTTTTTGTCTTGCCTGCTTGTGCAGCTTCCTAAAATAAGGGCTGCACGGGGAATAATCCAGCCATTCGACAGGCATCTTGCTGTTACAGATAAACATTAAATAACTTTAGGAAAACAATAAGAATTAAATATTAAAACTAAAAACATCCTAATAAATATTCAATATCCTAAAGTATAGTTTTTTTAGTTTCCCCAAAACAAACAATTCTAAAAACAAAGTGTCTAAAATGGTAAAATAATAATTATATTTTCCACAAAGAAAAATCTAAATTGTGCTTTGACCAATAAAAATAAATCAACAAATCAATTATTAGCATAAAACAGCAGCAGAATTCTAATATAGGTTTATGTACGCCATGACCCAAAAGGGAAAAAAAAAAAAAGAACTGTGCACAGTTTTGGAAAAATAAACATAAGTAGAAGAAATAATAACTAATACAGAATCACAGGGATTCCAGATCATACACAATGTAAAACAATAGGAAAAAAAAACAGACTTTCAAGAAAAAAATGAAATAGTTTTCTGGACAGCAATGTGCGCGATATAAGATTGCATTTTAATAAGCTATACATATTTTATAGTTTGGTTAATCATCGCCCGACTAAAGGCTGCTATTGAATATTTTCTTCAAATATCGATATCTTTCCATTCTAATTAGTTCAGCTAGTCAGATGCAAATGTAATTATACATCAGTTTGATCCTTATTCATTTGAAATATTAATATGCATCACTAAAGTGATATTTTGTATCAATATGAATACGCTGCATCTGGTTTTAATACACTCTCCAGAGCCTTAACTGAAAGATTCAAAGCTGTAGACTATTTGTTGATTCCATAAAATACACCAAGCTGCCTACAGTTATTTAACTTTTTATTCCTCGCTGGAGTGTTATCAAAGACTAGCAGATTTTCTTTAGTGATGGGCTTTGCAATTCTTTGTGTGCTGTAAGTAATTCTTTCAGAAACATGTCTATACCAATCTGCTCTGCAGGTTATGTAGCTAAAAATACATTGAAAAAGTTCCATCTACAAACTTTTTTTCTTTTTTTACATTAAGGTAAGAGGAAAGAAATTTTCCAGCACTTTATTTAATAGAAAACTATGTGAAATTGCTGATGGTAAGGTAATTTTTCACTAATGGAAATAGTAATTTAATTTGTAAAATGGGATATATAAAAATATAAATGTCTGCTGTGGTAATAGTAGAGGGAAGAATGTACTTTCCAGGTTCAAGATTTGTGAATTAAGGTTTATAAGGATAAATAAGATTAGAATTGGTAAAGCTTCATTCACATGTAGTCTTTTAAAGGCAATATTGATGTCATCAAAGTAGGTCAGTGTATTGGTCATCCATTCATTTAGATAGATTTACTGTATGGGACCATTCATCCATTTTACAGTAATCTATTGTTGTTAAGCAAATCATGTAAGAAATGAACATAAAGTTCTTAGTATACATTTTGATGAAAGTGCAGCCACTTTTAAGTGGATCTGTACTTTATGTTAAAAAAAAAAAAAAATGATATGGAGCAGGCACTGATGACAGTGAAAAAACAGGCTAGCACACTCCTCAAGGCACAGACACAGATGAAGATAAGTAGAAGCGTTATTCGGTCAGAACACATTTCGGGGTTTGGTGATACAAGTATGCACCCCTTTGTCAGATCTCAAATCTAGCGTGCAGTGAATTACTGAGTGAGCGCACAAGGCAGGTGTAGCAGGTATTAGGGACATCAAGTAGTCCTCATAATAGAGTATGTTGCAGAGTTCCAAATTAAATATCAGGCCTGGAGAAGTCACACACAGCTGATGGTGTATCAAGTGAGTTCTAATTTAATGGTGCAAAAAGGTAGTTTAAATACAATACAGACAAAAGCAGGTTGGACTATTCTAATAACATAACATGGTTGGCATAACATGATTGGTTGTAGAGTTATAACATAAACCTGGCACATGATTATTGGCTGATGCCTAATGTAATCTGCATCTCATTATTACTTTCCAAACTGGGATGGACTTTGTCCTTAAACAAAGAAAGTTTCAAAATACTTATGTGTAAACTAACATCTCACACTATGTCTATATGTATATATCATGGCAAGATAGATAAGATTACATGCTGGTGCCAATCAACTCCAACCTTGAAGATAACGAATAATAGGCTACATAAACTCTGTCTACACACTTTAAGTGTATACATCTAGTAAAGGAGATAAGAGATACACAAATAACCAACTGCATCTTCAAAAGATGAGACCCTTGAGATAGAGAGAGAGATAAGGATTCGTCAACACAGCACTCCTTACCACCCAAAGGGGCCTCTTAGACTTTAAACAGACATACTTATACAGTTTATATGAAGAAGGTTACAAGATGGCTGACAAAATACAAAGATGGAGGACTTAACTCTAACACAGGTTGGTGGCCACAGTATCACTGCAACATAACAAGTGCAGTAACTTACCAGCCCAACAGGCACCATACCACAACACAGGCCACGGTACAGATCATGCATCAGTATAACCATCAAAAAAATCATGACCACAAGTAAGTAAAAATAATTCATATTTATTAAATATATCAATAAATAAAGACATGCACTACATATACAGTAAATGGGGGTGAAACAAGAAAAAGACAGGAAACCCTAGTACTAGATAACTAGGTGAGGAATATAAGGGAGGAACAACATCAAAATACATAGATAAGGAAGCATAACAAAAGTTCACCTAAATGTACCTTACTAGCAGCTATGGTATATAACCCACTTGTACAAAGATAGTAAAATATATAGGCCCTGTGGTTCTGTGTCAGCCAGCTATTATTGGGGTATACTATCTTTGTTTTCTGTAGGATTGGCTTTTACATTTTGTCTGTTTGTACCACTGAGCACCTTATATTGTGGACTGTTTACTATATAGCACCCTATTTTGTGTCTATGGACTAGTTCACATCTGCATTCGAGTTTCCATTCAGGGAAGCTGCTTAAGGACCACACACACACACACACACACACACACACACCGAATGGAAACCTATACACATAAAAAAGCAGTTCCCTAAGGTAACCTGTGGACCCCATAGACTATAATGGGCCCATGTGGTTTCCGCACTAAACATGCAGAGAGAAAAGTGCTGCTTGCCACTTGGGGACCCCCAAATGGAAACCCCCATGCAGATATGAACAGGCCGGGCCTATGAGTGGTTACTGTATTAAGCGAGTTCTGATATTGTATTGATTGGGTTTCATGAGAAATTGAATTCCTAACCAAATTCAAGCCAAGTTAACGGTGGACACATCTGTATAAGAACAGGATATACATTTATTAATTTTCAACTATTCGGTAAAGGATTCGAGATTCAGCATCTATCTATAGTTAATTAGAAATGTTTTAGATGATCTCGCATAGAATTTGTAGCAAATGCATTTAATGTTCCTACTAATCACAAATCACACAATAGAAAATGTATTCCAATCTACAGCTGAATAGCAGTTACTGTAGAAATGACTGTTTATTTTTCCATTTCTGTATTTAGCTAATTTTAAAAAATGTTACCAATTCCTCTGGAGCTGCACACAAAGCACAAGGACAAGGCTATGCAGAACATTAGGAATTAATTCAAACAAAAGAATCCAATAGTGCTTGCACAGGTACGAAATACAATATTCCGTAAAATATCCTTTCTCTGTTTATGTGTTCCATTATTTCAAGATTTATCTTCAATTTTCCATAACAGCCCACATAAGTTATGATGAGATTCAGTGCATTAGAAACACAGAATGGTAAACAATACAACACAAATTTTCAAGGAGCGTTTCATTTTAGTGGCATCGTATCAGTTACTATAAGGGAGATGGCTTCACTTATCTGAACAATCAGAATGGTTTTGACTAATTTGCGACCTGTTATTTGTATGGCACTCCAACCTTAAAGGGGTATTCCAATCAACATAATCATATCTATATTTGTAGATAATTAAAAGTTAAACAGTTTTGCAAATATGAGTAATTAAAAGTTCTGCAGCATTTTAAAGATTTCCACTAACCATCTTAGTGGTGACAGTCTGTTGTGTTGATCAGTTGCCAATGGATACGACCACTAATGCAGAAACTTTCTATGGTCTGGAACTTGTCAAAAACTCAGCCATGATTTTCTTATTGTAGCCGGGTTATCAGGCAGGAACACTACAGGTATGAGAAGATATCCCGGTCACAATAAAGAAATCATAGCTGATTTTCTGACCTTAGAAAGTTCCTGCATTCATGGGTCATATCCACTGACAACTGGTCAAGCCCACAAGACTGTGACCACAAGATATTTAGAGAAAATCTTTAAAACTCTGCAAAATGTTTAATTACTTATATTTGCAAAAATGTCTAACTTTTAATTATCTATAACATTAAAAATAATTATGTACATGGGAATACCCCTTTAAGGAGTCTGGATATGTAACTCCAGGTAGACTAAAGTGCTGACAAATAGGTGCTGATGTTTAGTATTAATCTTCTTCATATTTGTAATGTATGCAGCTATTAACCCTTTCAGGACCAAGCATCATTGATGCCCCAATGCCCAAGCCAAATTTAGCACTGCATTGCTTTACTCAGCAATATCTTTTTAATGGCTTTACATAACTATGTTTGTCATGTTTTTTTTTCAGAACAAATAAGGCATCAAATAAATAGTCTTATTTGTTAAATAAGTTGAATATTTTTACACTGGAAGTAGAACAATGGTATAAAATGTGGGAAAAAAATGTTGATTTTGCATCTTTTATCTAAAATAAAATAGTTGTTATATATTATTGCAAGTAAACATATTAAAATTTGCTTTCTTAGTTCTTCTGATCACAGAGGCTACACAATTATATAGTTTTTCAAAAAAAAAAATAATAGTTTTTATATGATTTTATATTCAGCATGGCTTATTTTCTGTGGTCCATGAGTAAATTAATCAGTAGTTTAGTATAGTAGAGGATGTAAACTGCTGGTGTTATCTCTAGCTAAGCTCCCTGCTGAGAGGAGCAAAAATGCAGTTAGTAGGTGATGCTGCGGGCTGGCAAGGGAGTGAATTCTGCTAAGCACAAAGTAAATGGGAAGCAGTTTCACTTTACGATCATCATTATAAAGAGTTAAATTTTGTAGATAAAAGTGATAAAAGTCCTGAAAACTTCCCTTATCACAATGTAACTCCCAGCCAGTAACCTCTTCATGGAGATACCAACACTTATCACTGCTAACGGAGAAACTATAACAGGTGTTTGACTTTAATGGGACTGCAGCACTGGGCATCAGATAAAGTGATATTAATAGGCTGATTAGCAAAGTCTAGGGGTTAAATAGAGACTTGGGGCATTTCTGAACTTTTTGTGAATTTTAGAAGTTGATGATGTACCCCATTACAATATCATCAATCAGTAACGGTATGATGTCACTAATGAGTGGCTTTTCTGCTGCTTTACTTTCTCTAAATGCTTCTCTATATCACCCTCAATTTTTATTTTTTGCAGCTTTACCACATACATTTTTAATACAATATTTAACCACTTAGAAGCTTAAGGCTAAGGCCCCACATATTGAAGAAACACATCTTTTTTTCTTGCAGATTCTACTACATTTTTTTGAGCCAAAGCCAAGAGTGTCTAAAGAAGGAATAGGAAATATATAGGAAGGTCTTATACTTCTCCCTTCTGCTCAATCCACTTCTGGGTTTGGTTCAAAAAACCACAGCAAAATCTGCAATAAAAAAGTGGTGTTTCCACAACATGGAGTCTTAGCCTAAGGTAGTATTGAGTATAAAAATAGTATAGCTATATGTTTTAGGCCAAGGCCCCACATAGCGGAAACACAGCTTTTTTTTTGCAGATTTTGTTCTGGTTTTCTGAGCCAAGGTCAGGGGTGGATTGAGTATAAAGTAGAAGTATAAGAACTTCCTCTATATTTCCCATTCCTTTTGTTGCCATTCTTAGCTTTGGCTTAAAAATAACATAACAAAATCTGCAAAAAAAAAGCTGTGTTTCTGCAAAGTGGGGCCCGAGCTTAATTTTGGAGAGTTACTTTGGTATATATACTTGTATAATAAATCTGTCACTAGAGCAATCTCTATTGTACTGTAAGCTCAGTCAGATAGCCTGGGTCCTGCCTCACCATCAGTGTCTCAGTTAGGGCCCCTTCACACTACTGATACGCTGCCTGATTCTGAATGTTAAAACACGGTCAGAATCAGCGTGTATAAAGCAGATCCCATTCATTTCATTGGGGAGCTGGCATACAAGCGCACGGCCAGCTCTGCTGCATCTCAGGTGTAGCAAAGCTGTGTCAACTCAACAATACCTGAGATCGGACCACAATGGAGGCTGCTGTGGACAGATCTTAGACTCCGCCTCCTCACAGACGAGCCTCCGGCAGAACCAGCGTTGATTGGCAGAATGCTGTACTCTGTATGGCATTTGGCCAATCAACGCTGGTCAATGCATTCATATGGGAAAAAGTCAGCTCCCGCATTATTAGTGGTGTAATACAAGGACTGTTAGATGCCCCCAGGCATGCTTCCCCTGCTTTCCCAGTTGCATTCCAGAGGTGTTGTACTCATTTGCTGAGGTGTCATAGTGGACTTGGTGACTCTCCTGAGTTGAAGAGTGGTTTCCCCTGAAACAAAGCTTTTTTTCCCCATAGACTATAATGGGGTTCGATATTCGTTCGAATAGTCAAATATTGAGGGGCTATTCTAAACGAATATCAAATATTTAACTGTTCGCTCATATCTAGTAATAAGCAGAGTGAAAGATTGTATTATATTCATAAAGGAACTGCCTGAATGGACATCTCTAAATCATGGTTAAAATCACAGACCAGCACATCAAATCCAACCAAATGTGTGCTTGCTTCTGGCCTCAACCAAGAATGAAGCCATGAGGTGAAAGATGGGTTGGGTGGAGTGTGACATGGTACGGTGTGTAGAGACAGATGTGGAGGACTGCGGAGTGGGGCGCTGCTGATCTTAGTATTTAGTATGATATATAAGACACTGGATATTCTTTGTCTTTGCTTACCGCAGGCAGCTTGATTCATACAACTAGATATTTTCCTGCTAACTTTTCCATTAAATAAAGAGAAAATGTTGCTTATTAGTGAGTCATCCAAATAATAAAGAAAATGCTTTTCCTCTAGAACAGGGGTCTCAAACTCAACTCAGCATGTGGGCCGCAGAGCAAGACCCCGGCCAGTCGGCGGGCCGCACCGCGGAAAATTTAGCTCCACCCACTTTTTTGTTGACTCCGCCCATTCATTTTTCATGTGCCCCCACACTGTATAATCCTCCTACAGTCACCCGTAAACTATATGTCCCCCCTCCATCTTTCCCCCAGTTACATATACACCCTTCATCTGCCCCCAGATTCATGTCCCCCCATCTCTGCCCTCAGATTCATGTCCCCCCATCTCTGCCCCCAGATTCATGTCCCCCCATCTCTGCCCCCAGATTCATGTCCCTCCATTTCTGCCCCCAGTTTCATGTCCCCCCATCTCTGCCCCCAGATTCATGTCCCTCCATTTCTGCCCCAGTGTCATGCCGTTCTCCCCCCTCCCTTCGTCTGCCCCCAGTGTCATGAGCCCCTTCATTCCACCTCAATGTTTAAAGAGGACCTTCCACCATTTTGCCCACAGGCAGTTCTATATACTGCTGGAAAGCTGACAGTGCGCTGAGTTCAGCACACTGTCGGCTTTCCCGATGTGGGCCCAGTGTGAAGAGCTTACGGTCCGGTACCGTAGCTCTTCTATGGTCAGAAGAGCGTCTCTGACACTCAGTCAGAGACGTCCTTCTTCACAGCACAGCCAATCGCGCTGTGCTGTGAGAGCCAGGAGGAACGCCCCCTCCCTCTGCTCGCAGTACTCGTCCATAGACGAGCATTATCAGGGAGGGAGGGGGCGTTCCTCCCGGCTCTCACAGCACAGCGCGATTGGCTGTGCTGTGAAGAAGGACGTACCTGACTGAGTGTCAGAAATGCTCTTCTGACCATAGAAGAGCTACGGTACCGGACCGTAAGCTCTTCACACTGGGCCCACATCGAGAAAGCCGACAGTGTGCTGAACTCAGCGCACTGTCAGCTTTCCGGCAGTATATAAAACTGCCTGTGGGCAAAATGGTGAAACGTCCGGATTCAACTTGGATCCGGCGTCCCTAGGCTTGTGCGGGCCGCACAAAATTGTTCGGGGGGCCGCATGCGGCCCGCGGGCCGCGAGTTTGAGACCCCTGCTCTAGAACCTATTCTAACTTGTAACCACTTGAGAAGTATGGGCAAAAAAAACCAAAACACCGTAAATTACATTCAGAGAGCGTGTTCAATTGAAAATGAATCATTCATGAATGCATAATAGTGCACCAAGAATTTTAGTCTCCTATTGCATCAAGTAGCATTCAATTTATTACTACATTAAACCTAAACCATAGCACTGTCTAGCTATCTAGGAATTAAACTTTCATACAAGGGTTGTAACAGTGAGGATACCTAAAATACTCATAGGGCCTTGGACCTTAAAGGGGTTGTCCATTTTCAGACCAATATTGAGAGACAAATATTATTGCTTGTATAATAAAAAGTTATACAATTTTCCATTATACTTTCTGCATCAATTCCTAACAGTTTTCTTTATCTCTGCTTGCTGTCATTCATTCTGCTTACTCTAGTGGATGAAATTCTGACCATGCTCATGTGATATACAGTCCATGGTCATGTGATGCATGTGATGAACACACAGGTACTGCTCGGTATAGTCACAGTACAGTAATCAGACACTTTCCTGGTAATGAGCTTTGCACCTATGTGTCCATCACATAACCAGGGACCGTACATCACCTGACCATGGTCAGACTTTTCTCCACTAGAAAGAACAGAATGAATGACAACAAGCAGAGATCTAGAAAACCACGAGGAAATGATCCTGAAATTATATTTGAAAATTGTATATTTTCATTATACAAACAATAACATTTATCTCTCTTTTATCAATATTGGTCTGAAAGTGGCCGACCCCTTTAAAACTATAGCACAGAAAGATAAGAGTTGCTATAATGCATATGTAACAACTAATGAGGACCAGAAAATCCTAAACTGCATTGCTGAGTCAAAGTTTTTGTTGTCAGACTGGAGACTGTCTGACCTTTAAACATTTTTTAACAAAAATTTCTTTTAATTATCCAGTATCCAAACACCCAGAAAGTTGTGCAAGTGTCTTGATTATCCATATATTTAACACGGGTATGATAATGCACTTTCTATCCGTATTTTTTAATTGCTAGGCCTTTCCACCACATGCTGAAAGCTTATTTGATGAGCACAAGCTTCTAAGTAGGTCACCAGCCTCTCGTTACATTGTAAAGTATGTAAACTATTAAAATTAGACAAATGGAAGAACATCTCTTTAAGATCAAAGGGCTTAAAATGTTACAATTTATGAAAGCCTTTAATGAACCTGCATAGTGCAAAATTAGCAAAACTGAAAAGTGACACTAAGACCCAAATGCAAGGGAAATATACAGGAACATCTTGTCTATGCAATTTCAGGCACTCAAGGCCATCCAAGAAAAACATAAACTATACCGATTTTTTTAATCCAATGGGGAAAATAAATGTTGTATACATAGCCACAAGGTTTAGCTTAGCAATTGGTGATGCGAGAAGTTAATCATTATCGAGATGTGAAAAACATTTGTCATCCACTTACCCTAAAGAAATATTCTAAATAAAGTAAAAATCCTAAAATCAAACATAATAATAAAACAGATGCTGAAATCTTAGTTTAAGATGAGGACAGATTGAGATTAATTTCAAGCATTTTTTTTTATTTTATTTTGTTTATATTCTCATTGTAATATCAAACTTTATTCATTTCTGCACTTTCACCAATTATGTATTTTACCTGAGATGTGAAGATATTATTTGGATGCCCCTGTCTAGTGTGTAACATAAAATGAATACTTATTCTTATGCCATAAAAATATTGTTATATGGTGACGGACATTTCTTTGTATTACTTTATGCTTGTCTCCAAACAACAAATGACCTATTAGAACATATAGAAGTCATACAGGGAGGTCCTCGAGACAGGACATCAATCTTATAAAGCTGGTCATACACATTAGATTAATATTGGCTGAACCCAGCAATTTCAGAACCTAGAGGTTTCAGGTAAGAGGACTTGGCAGGTGCATACACAATCCTTTTTTTTCTTAGGAAGATAAGCTGCCTCCAAAGGTGACCGACGGTAGACTTCCTTCTCCCTGTTTAGAATACAGATGTTCGCAGCCAACACTAATGTGCATGTTATGAGGAAGGATCAGCAGAATAGCTATCTGCAAAATGATTTGTCCCTACAGGGCATGACTGAAGGGACAAATGAAGGAAATAAGTGTATATATATATATATATATATATATATATATATATATATATATATATATTAGAGATGAGCGAACAGTGTTCTATCGAACACATGTTCGATCGGATATCAGGCTGTTCGATGTGTTCGATTCGAATCGAACATCACGTGGCAAACTCCAAAAAAATTTGATTCCCCTCCCACCTTCCCTGGCACTTTTTTTGCACCAATAACAGCGCAGGGGAGGTGGGACAGGAACTACGACACCGGAGGCATCGAAAAAAAATCGGAAAAAGTCATTGGCTGCCGAAATCAGGTGACCTCCATTTTAGACGAATAGTGGATTTCAAATTCGGGTCATATGAGAATGTGAACTTTGTGATTAAGAGACAGGGATAGCTGTACAGGCAGGGATAGCTAGGGATAACCTTTATTTAGGGGGGAATGTTATTAAAAATAACTTTTTGGGGCTCTATCGGGTGTGTAATTGTGATTTTTGTGACATAAACTTTTTCCAATAGGAATGCATTGGACAGCGCTGATTGGCCAGAGTACGGAACTCGACCAATCAGCGCTGGCTCTGCTGGAGGAGGCGGAGTCTAAGATCGCTCCACACCAGTCTCCATTCAGGTCCAACCTTAGACTCCGCCTCCTCCGGCAGAGCCAGCGCTGATTGGCCGAAGGCTGGCCAATGCATTCCTATGCGAATGCAGAGACTTAGCAGTGCTGAGCCAGTTCTGCTCAACTACACATCTGATGCACACTCGGCTCTGCTACATCTGATGCACACTCGGCTCTGCTGCATCAGATGTAGCAGAGCCGAGTGTGCATCAGATGTAGCAGAGCCGAGTGTGCATCAGATGTAGCAGAGCCGAGTGTGCACTAGAACCCCTGTGCAAACTCAGCTCACGCTAATAGAATGCATTGACCAGCGCTGATTGGCTAATGCATTCTATTAGCCCGATGAAGTAGAGCTGAATGTGTGTGCTAAGCACACACATTCAGCTCTACTTCATCGGGCTAATAGAATGCATTGGCCAGCGCTGATTGGCCAGAGTACGGAATTCGACCAATCAGCGCTGGCTCTGCTGGAGGAGGCGGAGTCTAAGATCGCTCCACACCAGTCTCCATTCAGGTCCAACCTTAGACTCCGCCTCCTCCGGCAGAGCCAGCGCTGATTGGCCGAAGGCTGGCCAATGCATTCCTATGCGAATGCAGAGACTTAGCAGTGCTGAGCCAGTTCTGCTCAACTACACATCTGATGCACACTCGGCTCTGCTACATCTGATGCACACTCGGCTCTGCTGCATCAGATGTAGCAGAGCCGAGTGTGCATCAGATGTAGCAGAGCCGAGTGTGCATCAGATGTAGCAGAGCCGAGTGTGCACTAGAACCCCTGTGCAAACTCAGCTCACGCTAATAGAATGCATTGACCAGCGCTGATTGGCTAATGCATTCTATTAGCCCGATGAAGTAGAGCTGAATGTGTGTGCTAAGCACACACATTCAGCTCTACTTCATCGGGCTAATAGAATGCATTGGCCAGCGCTGATTGGCCAGAGTACGGAATTCGACCAATCAGCGCTGGCTCTGCTGGAGGAGGCGGAGTCTAAGATCGCTCCACACCAGTCTCCATTCAGGTCCGACCTTAGACTCCGCCTCCTCCGGCAGAGCCAGCGCTGATTGGCTGAAGGCTGGCCAATGCATTCCTATGCGAATGCAGAGACTTAGCAGTGCTGAGCCAGTTCTGCTCAACTACACATCTGATGCACACTCGGGTCTGCTACATCTGATGCACACTCGGCTCTGCTGCATCAGATGTAGCAGAGCCAAGTGTGCATCAGATGTAGCAGAGCCGAGTGTGCACTAGAACCCCTGTGCAAACTCAGCTCACGCTAATAGAATGCATTGGCCACACATTCAGCTCTACTTCATCGGGCTAATAGAATGCATTGGCCAGCGCTGATTGGCCAGAGTACGGAATTCGACCAATCAGCGCTGGCTCTGCCAGAGGAGGCGGAGTCTAAGGTCGGACCTGAATGGAGACTGGTGTGGAGCGATCTTAGACTCCGCCTCCTCCAGCAGAGCCAGCGCTGATTGGTCAAATTCCGTACTCTGGCCAATCAGCGCTGGCCAATGCATTTCTATGGGGAAAAGTTAGCTTGCGAAAATCGCAAGCTGACAGGGATTTCCATGAAATAAAGTGACTTTTATGCCCCCAGACATGCTTCCCCTGCTGTCCCAGTGTCATTCCAGGGTGTTGGTATAATTTCCTGGGGTGTCATAGTGGACTTGGTGACCCTCCAGACACGGATTTGGGTTTCCCCCTTAACGAGTATATGTTCCCCATAGACTATAATGGGGTTCGAAACCCACTCGAACAGTGAGCGGCTGTTCGAATCGAATTTCGAACCTCGAACATTTTAGTGTTCGCTCATCTCAAATATATATATATATATATATATATATATATATATATATATATATATATATATATAGTTTTTTCTATTGGGAACCCTTATGGCTGGAAAGGGGTTTCTGTTGTGCAATTTGTGGGATAACACCCAGATTTGCTAGTGCTGCTACAGATATATATATATATATATATATATATATATATATATATATATATATATATATGCAAATATACTTGGTTATACATGTTGACTCCTAATTGGATAACACAAAATAATTAACACAAACTAATCAGAATAAAACAAAAGAACAGCACTGAGCCGTGATTAGTGTATTACCATTTAACACTAGAGATGAGCGAACAGTAAAATGTTCAAGGTTCGATATTCGTTTCGAGTAGCCCCTCAATATTCGACTACTCAAATCGAATATCGAACCCTATTATAGTCTATGGGGGGAAAATGCTTGTTTCAGGGGTAGGCAACGTTCGATCAAATTATACTTACAAAGTCCACGAGTGAGGGTTGGGCTGGATCCTCCGTGCAGTCTTCTCCTTGTAGCGTCCCCGCGGCGTCTTCCGGCTCTTCACTCACTCTGCCAGGCATCGGGCCTGGGCAGAGCCGACTGCGCATGCCCGCACTACAAGTGGACATGCGCAGTCGGCTCTGCCCAGGCCCGATGCCTGGCAGAGTGAATTCAGAGCCGGAAGATGCCGCAGGGACGCTGCACGGAGAAGACTTCTAAAGGTAGAAGAAGAACCAGCGTTGATTGGCCGACTGTATAGCATTCGGCCAATCAATGCTGGTTCTGCATCGAACTTTTACATTCGAACAGTGAGTGGTACTCAATCGAGTATGAGTATTTCGAATAACGTAGTATTTGATCGAATACCTACTCGATCGAGTACTACTTGCTCATCTCTATTTAACACTAAGAGCAATAGTGAATGTTGTAAAGGTAAAACTCTCACCTTGAGGAGTTGTGAGCTAGGCCACAACTACCATATTACACATTGGAAACGTTTCACAAAGTGTTATTCTCTGGGTAGAAAGGAGCAGCAGGGACCGGTCAGCACCCAAAACTGTCAGAGAATGTAGACAGCAGGACAAAATTCCAAGCTGAAGGGTTAGGTCAGAAGTGAAAGGGCCACACTCCATTCATGGAAGAAAGTATCCAGTAATCTTTTATTGAATCCAAATAACACTAAACGTTTCAGGGATATCATCCCTTTATCAAATGTACAAGGAGTAGCAGTGCTAACAAACATACACAAACTGAGGTCATATACAGTATAGTAAATTAGTAAAATGGTAACACACAAACAGGGAGGAAATTAGAGTCACGGCCACTAATCATAAAGATACAAAAACACATGGTGATCAAGCAATACAAAACAAAGTGTGAAAGCAAATATAAAAAAAAAAGTCACAAAAAAGAAATCCATTACCTAGAAACTAAACAAAACAAATTAAAATAAATCAAATTCTATTGTCTCATCTGTAATGATATAGGGGAAAGAAGCAATTTGGTCCTTCTGTCTACAAAATAATCAGAGACGTCAGCATTTTCAATGACTGTTTTTACATTGTGCCCTATTATCCATTATCAGCAAATTTTGGCATTTTTCAAGCCATTGTAGATTCCATATTTGCCATCTATGGTTAGAATTTCTGAATAACAATTTTTATTTCATATCGAGACTGTAATAATCATAACAATGACAACAATGGCTGATGGAGTTGAATTCCTTTGTGTATGATGGCATTCATGTGTTATCATGTCTGTCTATTAAACATTTGGTTGAATAAAAACCTCGTAACACATTCTCAGTGTTGAATCAGAGATGCAATTACATACCTTTGTAGCTAACAAACTTTTCATTTCCTGGTAGTGCAATCAAAAATTAGTAAAGCCAAATGAACCTTTACAACATCAGAAGGAAGCAATCCCCTAGATGAAATGTCAGCAATACTAAAGGTAGGGGATAAGCCATTTCTAAATATTGTCTCTTAACATTAGTATAGACTTTTTCATGTAATCCATAAGCTCCTATAAATGGAAAAATATATTGAAGACCTCTAGTTTATGAATAATTGATCCCTGCACTATTCATGGAAGGCAACATCAGCTAGAGCCAACAGATGCATACGTAAATGACTTTCTGTATTTCTCATAAGTCTTAAAGTAGGCAAGTCATCTCTATATAATTACCTTCTTACAATAATGTAAAGTGTACCCCCGTAACAATTCTTAGATCTTCATAATATAGAACCTATTGTACATGAATACTTTCCTTTGCTGTGAAGACCTCTCCTTCCTTTATTTATGTATGTATTATTACGGTCTGCTCTTTTACAGATACAGAGCAGCTGCAGCCCAGTCACCGGTCACTGTTTTCACAAACCTGTGCTGATCAAGGGACTTCAAATATTTCACTTCAGCAAGAGATTTTTAAGGGCTCAATCAGACGCCCAAAAAGTTTTCTGCCATGTAGTTTTTTGGTGCGGCTACCAGCCAGGCATTGGCATTCCGCCACGGCATTCCACTCCTGATTACGCCTGAATGAATGGGCCTAAACAGAAGCATGTCTGTAATGATCCAAGGCTTGGTTTATATAGGAAGTTCAATCAGAGAACAGGGTGGAGAAAACCAGAAAGGCGGGAACTGAAACTAGAGGTATCTGGAACTAGACTCAGATCAGCACAGGAGCCTGTCATGTCCAGCAGGCTGAATAGGTCAGTTGGAAGAGCTACAGCCTGGGACACCGAAATCTCTGGGTTCAAGTCCTGACAGTAGCTTGAGCCACAGATGCTGTGGTGGAATCTGTGGCAAGATAGGACATGTTGCTTTTTTTTTTTTTTTTCCTGTTCTTAGCTAGCAGAAAAAAAAAAGCGAGAGGCTCCCACTGAAGTCAATGGGAGCCATTTTTGCAGGCGGATTCCACATCAAAAGCCGTCTGCAAAGGGGGCCACACGGTACCTCAGTGGTTAGTCCTGAAGCCTTGCAGTGCTGGGCCCTGGTGTTCAAATCCCGGCCAAGGGCAAAAAAACATCTGCAAGGAGTTTGTATGTTCTCCCCGTGTTTGCATGGATTTCCATCCCATATTCCAAAGACACACTGATAGGGAAAAAATGTACATTGTGAGCTCTATGTGGGGCTCACAATCTACATAAAAAAAAAAAAAAAAGCAGCCTGCAAAAAAACTCTGTGTGAACATACCCTAAAGGAGCTATCTGTAGCTTTTTTTTTTAGTTGAAAAATATGCTGAAATGAAAGATTAAAATTAAAATTACCATTTTTAAATTTCTAGTGGTATGACAGACCCGAGGTAGATACTTCCTCATTGCTTGGTGATTGTGTATTGTCCATTGGGCATGTGATTTAACTATGTCATCAGCACCTACAATGAAAGTTTCATTATTACTGATTTTAAGTTCATGGATACATGGCCTGTTTCCGATCAAGTGTTCAGTATGTGATCAGGATTACCATTGGTTAATAATAAACTTAAATATACAAGCGCTCCTTTTTAGCTTTTGGAGTGTCTGCACTAACCTTACTAGTGTGATAACTAAGAGTTTTTAATAACAGGTTCCAATTCCTCACATATTATGTATGCAACACCAGTACTGCAGTTAGAGCACCGATACTGATGACCTTCTGAAGGTCCAGGTATTGTGTATCTGTGCATAAAATTACCTGTATTACCCCCATTTAAAAGCAAAAACATATTTTTTTTTTATTTTTAAATGGTGGCAATCAGTGGGCAAAAAGTCTTTTCTCACAGCTATAACTTTTTTTTTTTTATTATTATTGACCATCATTAGAGATGAGCGAGTAGTGTTCGATCAAGTAGGTGTTCGATCAAAAACTACGGTATTCGAAATACTCGTGCTCGATCGGACACTACTAGCTGTTCGAAGTTTAAGGTTCGATGCAGAACCAGCATTGATTGGCAGAATGATATACATTATGCCAATCAACGCTGGTTCTTCTCTTACCTTTAGAAGTCTTCTCCGTGCAGCGTCCCCGCGTCTTCTTCCGGCTGGAATTCACTCTGCCTAGGCATCCGGCCTAGGCAGAGTCGACTGCGCATGCGCGGGAATGCCCACACATGCACAGTCGCGGCTCTGCTCAGGCGTCGGGTTGGGCAGAGCCAACCACGCATGCACAGTCGACTCTGCCTAGGCCCCGATGCCTAGGCAGAGTGAATTCCAGCCGAAAGACGCTGCTGGGGCGCTGCAGCAGGAGAAGACTTCAAGGAGAATCCAGCCCGACCGTCACTCGTGGAAATGAGCAGCACGTTACTCCGTGGGAATGGAGCCTGACCCTAAAATTCAGAAGGACCAACCACAAAAGAGCCATTTGCGTTCAAAAGCAGCAGCAGCTCCTTTGTTATAGCCGGAAATAACAGTAAATTACAGCAGTAATAGCAGTGGTGGTCCCGCTATGATCTAAATTCAAAAGGGTCAAACACAGAAGACCCCAAAAGCGTTGTTGATTTCAATTTTTTAAAACCAAGCACTAGTTCAGAGGAGGCGCATACTAACACATTCATGTTAAATAGTGCTAAATCTGCATATGGCTCTTCTACAGATCTGTATTGTTGTTGTGTACAAAAAGCGTAAAACTTATAAGATACACTACTTTGGACAATAAAACCCTAGAATTGCCAAAAATCAATGGTCATGTGGTCATCATCAGTTTTCAGAACTCCAGCCTCAAGCTTTGAGTCTAAAACTTCAAGCGTTGATATTTCAGCTAAGACTTAAGATACATTTTTAATATACACTAAAGGCCTTTTTCTATTTTTCTGGTAAATCTCCTTTAAATAAAACATATAAAAGATCACACAGTGTTCAGTGAGCTCATGGTTTCTTTTGAGAATATTTAATAACCAGCTACAGCACCAGTCAGACTCAAATGGTATCAATGGCTTAATATACTTTTTATGCAACCTAGGAATAATATACTTTAGAATGAAAATTAAACTGTAGGTTCATCTTAAAATGATACTTTCTGTAAGCCTAAAACTACACAAATTAGAAATATATTTTCATTAGCTTTTGAACTTTTTGGACCAGGGAAAGACAATGCAGGAACATATTGAAATAATGCAAACTAATAAAAAAAAAAAATCCCACAAACAACAGTTTCTTGCCACTAGGGGCAGACACTGGCAATAAAGGGTCCCTGTGTAGGATATATATCTGGGCCCCCTCCATCTGAGAGTTTTTGTAAGCACTGGGCTTTTTTGTATTTACACTTCCCCTTTAATATTAGTCTATTAGCCTATATGCTCTGTTAAAGTGTGTTTTGCTGTCTGACTGTTAGGCCTGGTTCATATCTGGGTTTGATAGTCCATTCAGGGAGGTCACTTGGGGACCCCCCCCCCCAACAGAATAACAAATGCATTGACAAGTGGTGAGTAACGAAAGCACATGGACCCCATAGACTATAATGGGGTCCATGTGTTCTCTGTGTAGTGTCTGAACAAGTCATGCGGAGAAGAAAGAAGTTCATGAAGTACTTTTCTCTGCGCACTGCAGGGAAAACACACTGACCCCATTATAGTCTATGGGGTCTGTGTGCTTGTCAATGCGTTCGGTATTCCATTCAGGGGGTCCCCAAGTTGATTCCTCGAACGGAATACCAAACACAGATGTGATCTGGGCCTTAGAGAGAAGTGCGTGAATTGGGTTTCTACTTTCCAAATCAGCAGGTGGTGGCAGTGTACATCCAGTATGTGTAGACAATGTTGAGATATTTATGCTCAATTTTCAGCCTGAGTAATGTCACATGCTAGGATGGTTGGTACATAACACTGCAGCATACAATATACCCTGCGGGTAAAGAAGAGCAGCTTAGTACTGTACAGATTAGTTTAGGTCAGTTCCCTGGTAGAGCTCATATTTCATAGGCCCTTGAACCAGTTGCACATGTGGTGTGTTAGCCCCTGCTTGCCACTGCCAATCCTCCTCAGAACAGTTGTAAATTGGTGATACAGATTACATAGATTACATGTATAACAATTTAGTATTTGTTAATTTTGTATTTTCCATTTTAGCTCCTCTGTATTTAAAGTCTAACTAATCAAAGATTTTTTTAAAAAATGGACCCACAAATATGTGCAGTTTCATTATCATCATTCAATTTATAATATAATATTTCTGGTTTTATCATAATATGCACCAAATTCATCATATTTTGCACAAATGTTTAATAAATTTGGCACATCTATAAGTGTATCACTTCTTCTCTCATGTGTTACTCTACATTTATGCCCCTCCCTGACTTGAGTGCAACTTTTAAAGTTTTTGCATTTTAAAAATCTGGTGTACAGTACTTTAACTTGTCTGGCAAGCCATGCTCACTGCTGAGTGGTTTAAAAATGTCACAATTTTTTTCACAAATAAGCTCAACAAAGCGCAACTTTTTACACCACAATTGTGAAATTCATGGCTTGATCAATTCCCGTTCTGTAGATATCTCATTTTTCTCTGTATGCTTATGAGCCTCCAAACAGCACTGGGAGCATCTTGTGTGCTACGTGAAGACTCTCCAGCACAACCTCCATCTTCTACAGCTGCCTCCATCCTCTACAGCTGCGCCTCTATGCTGTGTCCTCTGTGTTGTCTTCTTGTAGCGGTCCTGTCTTTGGTATCTAAAAACCGTATATGCGTAGTCGACTCTGCCGTTGGGCTTCAGGCGGTGCTGACTACGCAAGTCTGTTTGGCTGTTTTCTTGTGGTTTCTTAGATGAGCAGTATGGCTCTGTTCGGCTATTTTCTTGTGGCCACTCATATGAGCAGTATTCTCGTGTATGCAGCCCCAAGAAAATGGCCAAAAAGACAAGTGAAGTCGGCTCTGCCCAAAGCCCGATGGCAGAGCTGACTGCGCATGCACAATATTTAGATCCCGAAGAGAGGATCGCCAGAAGAAGATAACGCAGAGGACACGGTGGAGAGGCCCAGCTGTAGAAGATGGAGGCAGCACTGAAGAGTTTTCATGCAGCACAGGGGATGCCCCCAGTGCTGTTTGAGCACGGGTGAACGCCCCCTGTGCTGTCTGTAGACTAATTAGCATACCGAGAAAAAACAGGATATATACAGAACGGGGGCGCGGAGAAGAATGCTAAAGGCTAACCTTTCTTAAGGCTATTCCTATGTGGTATTAGTTAAAAAAGGGATTCTAATGATAGAATCCTTTTAATTATTTGGGTTAAAGACTGTGCACTGATATCAGTACAAAGTAAATTAATAAAAATAGTGATTTATAAGAATACAATATTTTGCATGCAGATGTTAAGTTTCAGTACAAAACATAAAACATATTGGATGAAATTCCCAAGTGAAAAGTACAATAAAAAGTTGAGAACACTAAGTAAATTATGTTCTGCGATTTAGCATACAGTGTGCTTGTGATTTATCATTTTTATGAAAATTGTATGTTTCATTTATGCAACAGAAGATTCGTGAGTGCCGGCCTGAAGCTTCTCATCGTGATCTTTTGTATTTTCTACCACATTGGTCATTTATCAAGAGGTAAATCTGCCACATTAGCTGAAATTGGTCTTAAGATCAGCTGTGCTGTTAGCTTTCTCCTTACACAGATGCTATTTACCTTCTTGATATGCAAATATCATCACAATACTAATTTCGACCAACATCTCATTTGTACATGTAAACAGTGGGTCTAATTTACAAAGGTTTATACCAAGGTCAGATGCATATGATGAATTCTACAATGTTAGTCATAATTCTAATGAGCTTGTCAGAGGGCTTGATATTATCATAATGTGTAAGGAGATTTTATTAAAGATCACTCCTGGAAGGATGACTTTTGCTTAGTTTTGAAGACTTTTTCACCTTCGGTTGACTTTCATTTATTGAATTGTATGTTTTCTTCTGCAACCTTTAGTGATGTTAAAACTATCCAGCCTTATCTTTTAATAGAAATAAAATTTTGCTGTTACCTTTTGTCCTGTAACATTACAAAAATATCCTGCAGCCACAACTACAGTAAGCTACCAGAGGAAATACAGTAAATACATGGTACTAACTTCACAAGATTAACAGAAATACAATGCACAGTTAAGACATATATCAGTCGTTACTAGAGATGGGCAAACCGATTCGGCAAAAGCTGGGATCAATCAGTATATCACAATTGTTTGGTTTTTAACTAAAACAAATAAATGTTGATTTTTCTCAGACTAACTAAAATGTCATGCCATGACAGCCTTTCAGCAAATAGCCAATGGTAGTTGGATACCTTACAGTGCTGATGTCATATATAGTATATAAAATGCTGTGCACAGGAACAGGAGGCATTTCAGTGATGGTGTAAATTGGCGATAGGAGTAGGAGAAGTAGAACAAAACTCAGCCATATATGACTTCCTTCTCATTGCAAACGTTTTTCGATTTTCCTTTTTGACTCTTTTTTTCCATTTACAAAGCCGTAAGAAGGCTTAATTTTTGTAGGACAAATTGTATTTCATAATGATACCATTTAATATTCCTGGATAAAAATTCAGAATGGAGTGGAATTATAGATATAATGCATTTGTGCAACTTTTTTTTGTACGGGCTTTGTTTTTGCAATGGTCACTGTGCTGCCAAAATGACATTTCACCTGTATTCTATGGGTTGGTATGATTCCCAATGCCAAATTTCTAGAGTTTTTTTTTTTCTTTTTATGTTTTAACCCTTTTTTTTAAAAAAAATCTAAAACTTTACAAAATATTTTTTGGAAACGGCATATTTTGACATCTATAACTTTTTTGCATACTTATATGTATGATGATAAACAAGGAGTCTTTTTTACAACAGCAGATTTACTTCTTATTTATATCAATTTGGGGAATGTAGATTGCCTTAATCACTTTTTATCCAAATTTGTATGGGAGATGAAAAACACAAAAAAAGGGTTTGGCTCTTTTCATTTCTTTTCCACTATAGCGTTCACCAAATGGAAAAAATATTTTTGGACGTTTGTAGGGTATTTTTGGAAACAGGAATACCTTAGGTGTACATGTTAGTTTATTTTTATTTTGATATATGTTGTAGAGGAAAAGGGGGGACTTGAAATTTTCTTTATTTTTTTAAGCAAACTAAATTTTTGCGTTTTCAGAATGAAAAAGACATTACAAATGGAAGTGAAAATAACATCATACATGGTGCCAATAAAACAGTGCACGAGATATAAGGTGGATACCAGGTAAATGCATGATAAGATGTATTAGTAAATGGTTGCATATGGTACCTGAAAATGCATAATAAGGGGAAACAAAGAGTGTTCTAGACAGTTATGGGTGAGCAAGGTAGAACAAGAAGCATTGAAGGGGAAAGTAAAATATATATATATATATATATATATATATATATATGAAGGAGGGGGGAGGGGGACAGGTGAGAAAGGGGGAAAACTCAGCTGTGCACACATGTAACTGTTAAACAAGACATCTTAAGAGGCAAAGTCCAGCCACATATGAGAGGCAGGGTCATCCTTAAAAGAGGTTCATGGGTGCCATAGGGAGATAAAGTTCCATCTGGTAATTATGGTCAAGTTTGACTGTCCATCCTCTGATGGATGGAGGCATAGAGGTATGACAGTAACGAGGTAGGACAGTCCTAGCCGATGTAATAAAATGTCTAGGCTAGCACCTCACTCACATCTCTCTCAACCAGGACACCATGTAGAAGAGAAATCATGTGAGGTACAATGTCACTATCCAGCAAGATGGACTCAAAAACTGTGGGAGAGGAAGAGCCTAGATCCGGGGAGACCGATTCTCCCATGTACAGGTACAGCTGTGGTTATTCCAAACATGAGAGCAGTCTCACAGGTGCATTGCCTTGAACAACGTGAAAGTTAGGCAAGCTGTCCATCGAGTCAAAAACTGGGTGTAATAGGGGACGCTTAGAGGCTTCCCATATGAGAAAAGAGTCCCTAGGCACCATGGGGGCAAAAGCAGGGTTGTCGAACATCACCCAAACCCAAAAACTAATCTTTTGATATTCACCCATCTTTAGTCATTACATTACATAATTTTCCAACATTTCCAAACTTATATGTAACAGGGGTTGGTAGAGGTGAAATAAAATATTAGGTAAAAATTGGGATGGTACAAAATAATAAGTGTGATAATTATATTTTGGATTCTTTTCACTCCAGTGATATTGCTTTAGTGCACTTTGTCAGAGCTTGTTTACCTGGTCATCGTGTACCGTGCACTTAGATTTCCATCCATTGCCTTTGTTCAATTTCTATTTGATCTTGGACAATCCCATTTACATATTTCTATGTAACTGTTGTTATAAATGAGAAGTTCAGATTTTGACATCCATCAATTCTAGGTGCTAGAACACATTTATTAATAGAGTACACAGGAGTATGGTTCATAAACCTTTAGAAATATACAAAAACTTGTCCAATTTATTTCATCTAGCTTTTATACATTAAATAAATGGATACAAATAATATTAAAAATATTTATCAAGTCACTTGCACCTATTTTCTTTTAATTTTACCCCTATTTTAAAGTTGTATGCTTTGTGCACAAGATTTATTATGTATTTGTTTCTATTTTTAAGGTTTTTACGCAAAGCTTTTCATTTTTATTTTTTGTTATGGGTTATTGATTCCAGATTTTAAGGAAACGTTGATCTAAAGTTTTTATACTAACTGCCAGATTGGAGTTGGGAAGGAATTTTTCCCCCTGTAATGGGGCAATTGGCATAAGGCTTATGTTTTTTTTTTTTTTTGCCTGGCTCTGGATCAACACTGTAGAGAATTGTAGGGTTATAGGTTGGACTTGATGGACTGATGTCTTCATCCAACCTCATCTACCGTATTTTTCGGACTATAAGACGCACTTTTTTTCCTCCCAATATGGGAGGAAAATGTGTGTGCGTCTTATAGTCCGAATGCAGCGTGCAGCGTCTGTGTCCTGTCTATGAGAATCAAAAGGAGAGCAGCACGGTGCCTGCCTGCTCTGCCCCTCCTTCCCTGTCTGTGTCGCGTGTTTGCAGGAGCGAGATATGAGAGACAGGGAAGTAAGGGCGGGCCAGACAGGTGAAGGAAGCGTGGTTTCAAGCTTGCCGAGAAAACCACGCCTCCTTCTCCCGTCTGGCCCGCCCCTCCTTCACTGCCTCTCAGATCTGGCTCGTGCAATGAAGCCACACAGACAGGGAAGGAGGGGCGGGCCAAACGGGAGGAGGAGGCGTGGTTTTCTCGGCAAGCTTGAAACCACGCCTCCTTCACCTGTCTTGCCCGCCCCTACTTCCCTGCCTGTGTGGCTTCATTGCAAGGAGCCAGATCTGAGAGGCAGTGAAGGAGGGACGAGCCAGACGGGTGAAAGAGGTGTGTTTTCAAGTTTGCTTAGAAAACCACACCTCCTTCACCCGTCTGGCCCGCCCCTTTTTCTGTTCTTGCATAGCTTCACTGCAGGGTGTCTCTTTCCATCCATGGATGAGATTACATAGACAGACAGACAGACAGATAGATAGATGCAATATACTGTCCCTGAGTAACCCCAGCACATAGGCTGCATAGGGTGGGAACAATGGAGGGGGCTGCTCCAAGTACTACAAGTCCCAGCATCCTGTGCAACATGCAAACCTTATCCTACATCATGTAACGTGGAGGAGGGAAGTATATGGGGTGCAGAGAGACATATTAGAGATATTACATGGGTAGAAATAAGATAGATAGATAGATAGATAGATAGATAGATAGATAGATAGATTAGATAGATATGTTCAAATCACCCCCATATCCCTAGAATACATATAAAACAAAAACATTACTGTGAAACACATACACATTTGGTATCCCTGTGTCCGAAAGCCCCCGGTTCTATTTTCATTGGTGAAATATTATATTATTAGGTTATTAAATATTTCACCAATTTTTTTTCCTTAAAATTTTTTTTTCCCTATTTTCCTCCTCTAAAACCTTAGTGCGTCTTATGGTCCGAAAAATACGGTACTATGTATGGCAGTGGTTCTTAACCTTGTTTGAGGTACCGAACTCACCAGTTTCATATACACATCACCGGACCGTTCTTTAGTGATAAATCAAATATGATTTATTTCCAAATTGAAGACATGGGTATATGGTTTTTTTACGGGTACACAAAATGAACCGTGTATATGGCCTAGGGTTCGATCGAACCCTGGTTAAGAACCACTGATGTATGGGTTATCTGGAGTAAGATTTTACACTGTTTTCAAAAAGGTGCAAAAGAAGGGACAAGTGAACTCCAGTACATGGGTAGTGTATAGAGCCTGACATAATTGACAACTTTCGCTCACAAGTTCCACTAGATGAATTTTGTGCAATATTTATGACACCATTGACAATTTTTAGTAAATTAGACACATGGAATGCCGAGGGATAAAAAAAGGACATGCAAAAAAAAAAGTTAAAAAAAAATTGTACAAATGATAAATTTTGTTGTTTTCAATCCAACTAGGTCTAACATTTTGAGGGGATTAATGTCACACTATGTTCTTACTTGAAGTCAGAGTTAACCAATGAAATTCTGCCTGTCTGCAATGATCACTAGACGGAGTTTAGAAAACTTTGTTATAACTGGTTGTTGTTGGTTTATGGGTTTCAATGATATTTTATGTAGTGGGGTTAGTTATGTACAGGACGGAGAATATGCTTAGGAGAAAATATTAGCTAGCTTAGTATAATGGAATGACTAGCTTGGAAAACTTTAAGGTAAATAAGCACAATGTAGTATCTGCAGATTTGTTTGCTTATATTTTGAGTAGAGATGAGCGAACAGTGTTCTATCGAACACATGTTCGATCGGATATCAGGGTGTTCGCCATGTTCGAATCGAATCGAACACCACGTGGTAAAGTGCGCCAAAATTCGATTCCCCTCCCACCTTCCCTGGCGCCTTTTTTGCACCAATAACAGCGCAGGGGAGGTGGGACAGGAACTACGACACTGGGGGCATTGAAAAAAATTGGAAAAAGTCATTGGCTGCCGAAATCAGGTGACCTCCATTTTAGACGAATAGTGGATTTCAAATCCGGGTCATATGAGAATGTGAACTTTGTGACTATGAGACAGGGATAGCTGTACAGGCAGGGATAGCTAGGGATAACCTTTATTTAGGGGGGAATGTTATTAAAAATAACTTTTTGGGGCTCTATCGGGTGTGTAATTGTGATTTTTGTGAGATAAACTTTTTCCCATAGGGATGCATTGGCCAGCGCTGATTGGCCGAATTCCGTACTCTGGCCAATCAGCGCTGGCCAATGCATTCTATTAGCTTGATGAAGCAGAGTGTGCACAAGGGTTCAAGCGCACCCTCGGCTCTGATGTAGCAGAGCCGAGGCTGCACAAGGGTTCAAGCGCACCCTCGGCTCTGATGTAGGAGAGCCGAGGGTGCACTTGAACCCTTGTGCACCCTCAGCTCTGCTACATCAGAGCCGAGGGTGCGCTTGAACCCTTGTGCACACTCTGCTTCATCAAGCTAATAGAATGCATTGGCCAGCGCTGATTGGCCAATGTATTCTATTAGCCTGATGAAGTAGAGCTGAATGTGTGTGCTAAGCACACACATTCAGCTCTACTTCATCGGGCTAATAGAATGCATTGGCCAGCGCTGATTGGCCAGAGTACGGAACTCGACCAATCAGCGCTGGCTCTGCTGGAGGAGGCGGAGTCTAAGATCGCTCCACACCAGTCTCCATTCAGGTCCGACCTTAGACTCCGCCTCCTCCGGCAGAGCCAGCGCTGATTGGCCGAAGGCTGGCCAATGCATTCCTATGCGAATGCAGACTTAGCAGTGCTGAGTCAGTTTTGCTCAACTACACATCTGATGCACACTCGGCACTGCTACATCAGATGTAGCAATCTGATGTAGCAGAGCCGAGGGTGCACTAGAACCCCTGTGCAAACTCAGTTCACACTAATAGAATGCATTGGCCAGCGCTGATTGGCCAATGCATTCTATTAGCCCGATGAAGTAGAGCTGAATGTGTGTGCTAAGCACACACATTCAGCACTGCTTCATCAAGCCAATACAATGCATTAGCCAGTGCTGATTGGCCAGAGTACGGAATTCGGCCAATCAGCGCTGGCTCTGCTGGAGGAGGCGGAGTCTAAGGTCGGACCTGAATGGAGACTGGTGTGGAGCGATCTTAGACTCCGCCTCCTCCAGCAGAGCCAGCGCTGATTGGTCGAGTTCCGTACTCTGGCCAATCAGCGCTGGCCAATGCATTCTATTAGCCCGATGAAGTAGAGCTGAATGTGTGTGCTTAGCACACACATTCAGCTCTACTTCATCAGGCTAATAGAATACATTGGCCAATCAGCGCTGGCCAATGCATTCTATTAGCTTGATGAAGCAGAGTGTGCACAAGGGTTCAAGCGCACCCTCGGCTCTGATGTAGCAGAGCCGAGGCTGCACAAGGGTTCAAGTGCACCCTCGGCTCTCCTACATCAGAGCCGAGGGTGCGCTTGAACCCTTGTGCAGCCTCGGCTCTGCTACATCAGAGCCGAGGGTGCGCTTGAACCCTTGTGCACACTCTGCTTCATCAAGCTAATAGAATGCATTGGCCAGCACTGATTGGCCAGAGTACGGAATTCGGCCAATCAGCGCTGGCCAATGCATTCTATTAGCCCGATGAAGTAGAGCTGAATGTGTGTGCTAAGCACACACATTCAGCACTGCTTCATCACGCCAATACAATGCATTAGCCAGTGCTGATTGGCCAGAGTACGGAATTCGGCCAATCAGCGCTGGCTCTGCTGGAGGAGGCGGAGTCTAAGATCGCTCCACACCAGTCTCCATTCAGGTCCGACCTTAGACTCCGCCTCCTCCAGCAGAGCCAGCGCTGATTGGCCGAATTCCGTACTCTGGCCAATCAGCACTGGCTAATGCATTGTATTGGCTTGATGAAGCAGTGCTGAATGTGTGTGCTTAGCACACACATTCAGCTCTACTTCATCGGGCTAATAGAATGCATTGGCCAATCAGCGTTGGCCAATGCATTCTATTAGTGTGAACTGAGTTTGCACAGGGGTTCTAGTGCACCCTCGGCTCTGCTACATCAGATTGCTACATCTGATGTAGCAGTGCCGAGTGTGCATCAGATGTGTAGTTGAGCAAAACTGACTCAGCACTGCTAAGTCTGCATTCGCATAGGAATGCATTGGCCAGCCTTCGGCCAATCAGCGCTGGCTCTGCCGGAGGAGGCGGAGTCTAAGGTCGGACCTGAATGGAGACTGGTGTGGAGCGATCTTAGACTCCGCCTCCTCCAGCAGAGCCAGCGCTGATTGGCCGAATTCCGTACTCTGGCCAATCAGCACTGGCTAATGCATTGTATTGGCTTGATGAAGCAGTGCTGAATGTGTGTGCTTAGCACACACATTCAGCTCTACTTCATCGGGCTAATAGAATGCATTGGCCAATCAGCGCTGGCCAATGCATTCTATTAGCGTGAACTGAGTTTGCACAGGGGTTCTAGTGCACCCTCGGCTCTGCTACATCAGATTGCTACATCTGATGTAGCAGTGCCGAGTGTGCATCAGATGTGTAGTTGAGCAAAACTGACTCAGCACTGCTAAGTCTGCATTCGCATAGGAATGCATTGGCCAGCCTTCGGCCAATCAGCGCTGGCTCTGCCGGAGGAGGCGGAGTCTAAGGTCGGACCTGAATGGAGACTGGTGTGGAGCTATCTTAGACTCCGCCTCCTCCAGCAGAGCCAGCGCTGATTGGTCGAGTTCCGTACTCTGGCCAATCAGCACTGGCCAATGCATTTCTATGGGGAAAAGTTAGCTTGCGAAAATCGCAAACTGACAGGGATTTCCATGAAATAAAGTGACTTTTATGCCCCCAGACATGCTTCCCCTGCTGTCCCAGTGTCATTCCAGGGTGTTGGTATCATTTCCTGGGGTGTCATAGTGGACTTGGTGACCCTCCAGACACGAATTTGGGTTTCCCCCTTAACGAGTTTATGTTCCCCATAGACTATAATGGGGTTCGAAACCCATTCGAACACTCGAACAGTGAGCGGCTGTTCGAATCGAATTTCGAACCTCGAACATTTTAGTGTTCGCTCATCTCTAATTTTGAGTACATAACAGTCAACGACTGTTTTCTTCTGGAGATTTCTGTGGCACAATTGTTTGACCTTTCATGGCGCTATAACTTTTCATTTAGACCTGTCATTCTTTTTCTTAGCTTTTAACAGCTTCTGACTTCTCTCCCATGGCCAAAATATACTATACTAACTGTAAATTGAATATACTGGGAAATGACAAATTTTAGTGCTGCTGTTTTATGTTACGTTCAGTGAATAACGGAGGAAGCAGCAGTAAGATGATGTTGATATACAGTATAGATGGAAAGTCATAGTTTCATACTTAGTCACTGTTAAAGTACCGTAAGTCCATCTAGTTCAACTGCTTTATATTTATAAACCCAAACAGATTCATAGGAAGGTAAAATCCACTCTCATAATACACAGACTCCGTGCTTCATAAAGTGGCAAAAAAAAATTCCTTGCTGACAAATGGATCAGCATTTTACAGTAATACCAGTAGTCCTGTACATTTTGGTTTAAAAAGTATTATCTAACCCTTTTTTAACCTTTTAACCATTTCTCACTTTGTGCCGTACTACTTTGTTGCACTGAGTGTATAGTTAACACTAGGGTTGAGCAATCGGGATCCGGAAAGATCGGATCCCAATCAGCGATCGAGCAAATTTCATGATCACGAATGGGATCAGCTGGAAAATGATCGAAAATCAGATTTTAAAAATGATCCTGAAATCTCAAGATCGGCTCAACCGTAGTTAACACTCAGCAGTCTAATAGCACAGTGCTGTAATGCTTAAGGTGCAAGAGTTGTGCCTGCAGCTTTAGGGCTCATGCACATCTGCGCCCTGGTCTCTGTTTTGGAAGTTTCTGTTTCCTGCCTGAAACGGAACAGGAGACAGAAATCGGCAGTCATTTTTCAAACCCTTTCATTTTAATGGGTTTGGAGAGTGTCCAGCCGTGAGCACCAGTGAGCGTTTTGTGCTCTCCACAGCAAAACCATTTTTTTTCAACCGGACACAGAGTCGGACATGCAGGACTTTCTGTCCGGTTAAAAAAAAAAAATGGTTTTGCCGCGGACAGCACAAAACGCTCACTGGCACTCACAGCCGGACACAGTTTGCCAGGTTTCCATCTTCTTTCGGCAGAAGACGGCAGAAGACGGAAACCTAAAAACGTAGATTGGGTGTTGGTGTGAACCCAGCGTTACTTCAGTTTTGTTACAAAGTTGAGGGACATCACAGATGTGTCATGACACCAGCGTAACCCACATTTGTGACAACATTAAAATGGGGCAAATGTGCAGGGAGTTGCACCGGAGAACAGGAAAGGTAATTAACGTTGTTTTTTATGTTTGTCATTTCCCCTGGGCCTCCAATCATTATACTCTTGGGGACTAAAAAGACCCCAGAGTATTATAATAGTTTGTGGGTCATGAACCTCAAAAATTTCTGGTTCTGCCAAACCACAATTTTTTGGTCACTGTAGTACAGGGGTCGGCAACCCCTGGCACACATGCCACACTTAGCATGGAAAATTTATCACCTTTGGCTCAAAAAAAACACAGCAAAATCTGCAAAAAAAAATTAATATTATTATGGCAAAAACTCATTAATTACTGTTACCGTACTGCAAGGAATTAAATGTGGCAGAAATTAATCTGCATTTCACTTACAGAAAAGTGAAGGTACTGGCATCCAGGGACTAGATGCAGCATCCAGGTACATAGGGTGTGACCCCCTACAGGTGTTACCTCACTCTGCTACCAGTCACATACATTATCACTAATTGCGGATTACATATGTACTTACATTGCTTCTAATGGAAAAGTACAGGTGTATCCAGGCAAATAGCGGTAAACACGTGGCTGGGAGCACAGTATGACAGCACCTCTATGTTACGGTTTGTGCTATATGACTTTAGTATAGGGGTCATCAGCTTTAAAATTATTGCGCGGAACTCTGAGGACCTCATGTTTGATTTTTTAATTTAAATCAGCACACTGAACAAAAAAAGGTTGCCTACCCCTGCTGTAGTACATTAAACTATGTGCAGGGGCAACTACAATATAGGTATTGAAAATATGCTGCAAAGTGGGAATGCTTTAAAACGTTGTCCACCAATTGTGTATCGGCCTACAATACAGCCCTGATCACTTGAACCTTGCGCATTGAGTGTTTTAGAATAGTGGCAAGGCACACTCTTCAGATTGTGGGGTACAGTTAGACCCTACAGATCAGAATGTGATAATATAGGAGCAACATGGTAGCTCAGTAGTTAGCGCTGCACCCTTGCAGCGCTAGAGTCCACGGTTCAAAACCTACGAGAGACATCTGCAAGGAGTTTGTATGTTCTCCCTGTGTTTTTGTGGATTTCCTCCCATACTCCAATCACATACTGATAGGGAAAAATTTACATTGTGAGCCCTATATGGGGCGCTTGCAATCTACGGGAAAAAAAAGTGATAATGTGTTTTAGCAATTTGCCATCTATTGTGATTGAAAAAACGCTTTATTGCGTATAATGCATAATATACATGGTATATTATGAGATAAAATAATTTTCCTCAGTTGATATCTTATATTGACAATATAGCATAATAGTCTCATAAATAAAAGGAGAGAAGACATCCGAATTTAACTCTACAGTGTCAAGTTTGCACATTAGCTTTTAGTCCTCAGCTTACGCACTGTTATTTTATCATAAGAAATAATTTAGAATGTTATATTTCTGAATCCTGAGGACTTTCTATTATACTCTGTATTCAACAGTATTCAATGCCAGTATCAAACAACTAAGGCTGTATTCACACAGAGTAACGCCAGGCGTTTTTTGTGTGTTTTTTGCACATAGCGCCGCGTTTACGCCGCGTAGCGCGGCGTTAACGCGGCGTAAACGCGGCGCTATGTGCAAAAAACACACAAAAAACGCCTGGCGTTACTCTGTGTGAATACAGCCTAAATGTATTTCATAGCAAACAGAACAAAATAAAACACTCACTTTGGATACACAAGTTCAGAACAATCGCAGCATCCCAGTAATCTCAAATAGTCTATCTTTTATTATTTTTGATACAGTAATGTTTGACTTATATACTCTGTTATTTACAAAAGTGTATCATTGTGGCATTATATACTAACATTTAAGGCTAAGAAAGTGGAGAAAACTACTGCAAGCTTTTTACATTTCTGTGGATTTCTTGTGACAAGTAAAGAACACATACAAGACAAAATAGAATAAAAAAACAAGAAAATGGACAAAGAAAAATGAAAGCCAACATGTTGTTGTAGCTTGAGAAAACTATTTGGTATTGATACCTGGAGATCAACCTCACATTGGATTATGATGGATTGTATTTTGTTATTATGTAACTTTGATAAGACATTCTAAAAGCAAGACCCCCGCCCTTGTTCATTGTCTCTGTTGGGTACTCTCTCAACTTTGTGTCTCAGTGTTCTTTATTTTTTGTAATTTACTTTTTGTGATATCCATTTAATATCCAATTATACATTCTGGTAAACATGAGCAGAAAAATACTCTTTAAATATGCAGTTTGCTTGGTTTTTACTGTAAATCACGAAATCCCAGAAAACCAATTAATAATAGTGAGTGAACAAGTAATCATATTTCTCTTATTATATTATTAAGGATTTTCTTTGATTTTGTTGTCTTTATTTCTTACATCTTATGATTGATGCTCACCTATGCATTATTAACGTTATTACTTCTCATTGACTGCACACACATTTTTGCTCTTTTTATCTCTCTATCCCCCTCTGCCCTACTTCTCTGTTACTTAGGTTTCAAGGACCTGTTATAAATGAATAGGTATGTATTTTATTACAGAATTAAGAGCCTTTTCGAAAATAGATCCTCAAATGTGAACAATAATAATAATAATAATAATAATAATAATAATAATAATTAGCTATAGTTAAAAAGTAATAGTGCACTAGGGATCTTTTACATACTTTTTAGCCTATAGCCGTGATGGTGAACCTATGGCACGGGTGCCAAAGGTAGCACTCAGAGCCCTCTCTGTGGGCACCCATCTGTGGAACAGATTATACCATGTGTGGGCCACTGTGGAGCAAATTGTATTATGTGGGAGCCACTTTGCTGCAGATTATACTGTGCAGGGGCCACTGTGGAACAGATTGTACTGCGTAACAGCCACTGTGGAGCACTTTGTACTGTGTGGGGGCTACTGTGAAGCAGTTTGGACTGTGTAGGGGCTGCTGTGAAGCAGTTTGGACTGTATGAGGTTCATTGTGGAGAAAATTGGACTGTGTGGGAGTCCTTCACTATTTATATCACACAATATCTGTTTTTATAGCAGACATGTGATATTATTACAGGTCATAACAGCATTACGTGGTCACTATAAAACAGATCTGTACGATGTAAATAAACATTAATTGTTCAAAAGAACCAAATGCAGTAAAAAGTGGTTTGCAATATTGAAAGCTCTGTAAAGCCCCATTCACACCACCATATTTTGTGGGTCCTTAATTATCCGCAATTGTGGATCCGCACAATACTAAGGTTAAATAGCTGTGTTGGCACCTTGTGATAAATTAGCGGGTTTTGGGCTGCAGTTTGAGCACTCGGTCACTAAAAGGTTTGCCATCACTGGCGCATAGTACATACGCTGCCAGCTTGTTCATGCCATGACTAAGTACTAAACTAATGGATATGTTTTTTAAGGGAGATATATCATGTCTGATTTGTAGCAAGAGAGACCTGTATTTTTAATTGAGTAATGTGCTAGACTAAGATATTTTATCAAGCCTTGAACTCCAGAATTCATCCATTAAAAAGGTGAAAAGTGGAGATTCACAATTTTTTTAATCTTATTTGAACAAAGTTTGTGACATATTTTTTTTCAATAGTTTTTATTGATTTTTTAAAGATGAAAGACAGAACTTGGATGAAAATTGTAAAACAGAAATACAATAGAAGAACTATAATGAACATTCATCCAGCACTTGCTATAAAATAAACAGTGCAGAACATCATTGCTACACTACACAAAAATGAGTCCTCTTGAGAAGTCGTATATACTTAGAAGAAAAACTTATACAGTACGTGCTATGAAGCCATGCTCTCCAAGTTGAGAGAAATGTTATAGATGTGACATTCCTGTTAACAATTATTTTCTCATGTACACAGATATTTCCTCTATAATATAGGGTGTCAAACTTTTTCAATGTCTAATTAATGCTAGTTTAGCTAGAAGTATAATTATACAGGTCAAAGATCTGTATTGGGGTTGTGAATGGTCCGTTCCCAATAAAAATAGGACCTATTTGGGTGATCTTATTGATTTTTGCTGCCACATAATGCTATATATTATAAATGTGTCCTTCCTTAAAGGTCAGTGCACACTGAGTTTTTTGGTGCTGATTTTGATGCTGAATCTGCCTCAAAATCAGCCTCCCAAAAAATTGGTAGGCTTTTTTGGAGGCTGATTTTGAAGCGGATTTAGCGTCAAAATCAGTGTAAAAAAACCTCTGTGTGCACTGACCCTAACTTTTCATCTGGGATATAAAATTAAGTCCATAAATATTTTAACAGTGACACAATCTTCATGGTTTGGGATCTACATACCACCACATTGGATTTGAAATGAAACAACTGAGATGCCAGTGAAGTGTATACTTTCCAGTTTAATGCAAGGGTTGAGCAAAAATATCCTGTGAGACGTTTAGCAATTGTAACCATTTTTCTACTAAATCTCCTCATTTCAGGGTCTTAAAGTAATTAGACAAATTAACATTACCATAAATAAAATGTTTATTTATAATACTTTACAGAGAATCCTTTGCAGCCAATGACTGCCTGAAGTCTGAAGCCCATGGATCTCAAGAAATGCTGGCTTCCCTAGTTGATGCTTTGTTCGGCCTTCACTGCAGCTGTTGCTTGTTTTGTGTCTTTTTGACTTATGTTTTGTCTTAACAAAGTGAAAGGAATGGACAATCGGATTGAGATCTGGTGACTGACTCAGCCATTGCAGAAGATTACATTCAAAGTGGTTTTGCTGGTTAAATATTGATGACCTAGCATAAAGATATGTCCCTAATATCACCCAACATACCCATAGATTAGCTGTGCTCAGCAGCTAATAGATAGAGAATGGAGCAGGAAGTGGACAGCTCCGTTTTCTTTGCTCTTGTGGTACTGAATCACTACAGCTTACATCTTATTCAATGAATAGGAGCTGATCTACAGTATGGGATCTGACCACTATGCTAAGAACAAAGCTGTCTGCTTCCTGATCCATTCTCTGTGTATCAACTGCTAAGAACAGGTGATTGGTGGTGCCAGGTATAGGACCCCCAACAATCTGGTATTTGAACAGTCGAACAGTGTGCGGCTGTTCGAATCGGATTTCGAACCTCGAACATTTTAGTGTTCGCTCATCTGTACTTAATCCCATTAATTCCTTCATATATAGTCCTATGTCAAGTGTTAGACAAGTAATTATTTCTACGTTTCATTTACTTTGCTGTATGATCACCGAATTTACATTTACATTGTCTATTTCTTTCAGTATATCATCATGATTTTTTACAAACAACAAAAGTGCATTTTCCCATTTTACGCAGATATGATGCTTATGTCAGCTTTATGTTCACTTTGAACATTTAAAGCTGCTATAACATTATGTTACACATCTGCATTTTACAAAATCTCACCATGATTGTACAAAAATATTATCACGTATAAAGTATAATGTTAAAGAAAGCATGTTTATAAGCACACCTTCTAAGGGCCCCCAAGGTGTCTATTTCACTTGTAAATAGCATGCTGTGCATAAACTGTTTTATATTAGCCTCTATTGATCTTTTTCCTAATTTTATTTTACACTTCTACAGTATATGCAAGCCTGGCACCATGTAAATAAAACTGCTCACACAGATGCATGAGAAATCCAATATTTCCATCTCTTGGAGATGACATATTAAATATTAAATGATTTTTTTTTATTAGCCTGCTATGTTTCTAAGTATTGGCTCTCTGTATGCTTTTGACTTTTCATGCTGCATTTCCAGTTAAGATTTATTAAAAAGAATTCATTTAATTCTGTGTAGGATCATATTCAGAACACAGTAATAAAACAGAAAACAAGGTTTACTTTGTCTTTTCAGGGGGATATTGAATTTTAGAAATTGAATTCAGCCGTACTGCGCCTTAAAGATAACTTGTTTGGGAAACACATAATTGCTAATTATAGCTGTAAAAATACAGAGCGTGCAAGGCCTGGGAACTCCACTGCAGGAATTCAATGCGAAAATGTAAAGACTTTAGTGCCCGTTTTTAGAAATGAAACATCCAGGCCGATTTTCATATTACAATGTGAACAAGTTTGCAGATTGACTGATGCTTGATGGTTTTGTGTCTTATTTCTAATTAACCCCTTAAGGACCAGGCCATTTTTTGGTTTCGCATTTTCGTTTTTCCCTCCTCACATTTCAAGAGCCATAACTTTTTCATTTTTCAGTTCACAGAGTCACATGATAGCTTATTGTTTGCGGGACAAATTGTACTTTGTAATGGCACCATTCAATATGCTGTGCAATGTACTGGGAAGCTGGAAAAAAATTCAGAATGAGGCGCAATTGGAGAAAAAATGCATTTGCGCCATTTTCTTATGGGTTTAATTTTTACAGCATTCACTGTTTGGTACAAATGACATGTTACCTGTGTTCTACGTGTCAGTACAAACGCGGTGATACCAAATTTATATAGTATTTGAAATTTTTTGATACTTTTAAAAAAATGATAAACTTTGCAAAATAGAAAAAAAAAATTGTGTCATCATGTTCTAACACCTGTAACTTTTTCATATTTCCATGTATGGAGCTGGTTGTGGTGTCTTTTTATGCGGGACAAGATGAAGTTTCTATTGATACCATTTGGGGAAAGATCCGATGGTTTGATCACTTTTTATTCAATTTTTTATAGGAGGCAAAGTGTTGAAAAAAAACGCTTTTTGGCTGTTTTTATTTTTTTTGCCGCTACGCCGTTCGCAGTACGGGATAAATGTTTTAATATTCTAATAGTTCAGGCATTTTGGAGCGCAGGGATACCTAATATGTTTATGTTTAATGTTCTTTAATTACTTTTATAGCTGATCTAGGGAAAGGGGGGTGATTTGAACTTTTATATTTTTTTTATTTTTTTAATACTTTTAAAAACTTTTTTTTTTCTTCTGTTACATTTATGATCAGACCCCTTAGGTACCTTGAAACCTAGGGAGTCTGATCGCTCATACTATTCACTGCAATACTACAGTACTGCAGTGAATAGCAGAATCGCAGCACTTCTATTAAACGATGCCTCCGGCATCGTCTAATAGATCTCATGCAGAGACAAGCCTGGAAGCCTTCAATAGGCTTCCGGCTGTCATAGCAACCGATCACCGCCCTCTTGTGACGTTCAGGAGGGCGGCGATCGGCAAAACATGGCGGCGCCCATGCCGCCGGCGCTGTTTACACGCTGCGGTCGCGTTTGACCGCAGTGTGTAAAGGGTTAACAGCAGCGATCGGCTCGGGCACCGACCGCCGCTGTTAGTGGCAGGTCCTGGCTGTATTATACAGCCGGCATCTGCCGTGTATGGAGCGAGCTCAGCGTGTGAGCTCGCTCCATACATCCCCATGCGACCCATGACGTACAGTTACGTCAAGGGTCGCTAAGGGGTTAAGAACTACATTTTGTGTGGTTCTCTATTTACACACATATTTCCGTAGCTTCCTATTTCCATAAAGAGTTATGAAATATTTAGTTTGATGCACAGGCATGTCTATGGTCGCTCAAAGTGGTAATGAGTAGAGATGAGCGAACACTAAAATGTTCGAGGTTCGAAATTCGATTCGAACAGCCGCTCAATGTTCGTGTGTTCGAACGGGTTTCGAACCCCATTATAGTCTATGGGGAACAGATACTCGTTAAGGGGGAAACCCAAATCCGTGTCTGGAGGGTCACCAAGTCCACTATGACACCCCAGGAAATGATGCCAACACCTCTGGAATGACACTGGGACAGCAGGGGAAGCATGCCTGGGGGCATCTAACACACCAAAGACCCTCTATTACCCCAACATCACTGCCTAACAACTACACACTTTCCACATTCAAAAAAACCTCTATCAAAGTGGGAAAATACCTGGAAACCTTCTTTACTCCCCAAATGGATGGACACAAACCCCAATTTAAGCTCAACAAACAGTAACAACCACCCCTTTAAATCACGTTCCCCATGACAACCACAAATGGAATAGGCAATGGGAATTCCAAAAGCCCTCACCCTTAACTGTCATTTTGAGTGAGTGTGTGTGTGTGTGTGTGTGTGTGTGTGTGTGTGTGTGTGATGTGGTAAGACCTTCCAAAATTCACTTTTCTAGCCCTTAACATGAGCCCTTCCAAACAAAGTTACATGACCTTAAGCTGAGCTACCAGCAGAGATTGAGGCCCTTGGCATGAGTAGAGCCTTGCACCAGCAGTGTTTTTGGCACTTAGGGTGAGTTGAGCCTTGTACCAGCGTGTGTCCCTTAACATCAGGCGGGCCCTAAGTTCTGCGCTTTGCACAAAAGTTCCACATTAACTAGGCTGAATGGTACAAAGATTAGTAGGCCCGAGAACCAGGAACAGGTCTTGCAATGGCTGTCGGATAACGCTTAAAGCACATTGTCCACCAGCCAGTCAGCCTCTACCTCCTCTTACCCAACAGTCTTGTCCTCCTTCCACCCAAAATTCCCAATCTTCTCAGAACAATAACCCCAACTGTCCCTGCTCCCCAGAGCTGTTCTCCCTTCCTTTGACTGTACCGCAACCTGCCCCTCCATTTCGCGATTCCACGGACCTAACAGACGAGTATCTGTGTCCAGATGCTCAAACACTAGAGTCTCCTCCATTCCATCTCCGGTCGATTTGGTGGCGGATGACCAGCAACCCACCCTCATCGACGACGATGAGACGCAGTTGCTGTCAGGGCAGCCAGTTGACATGCGCATTGTGCAGGAGGAGGAGGCGAGACAGGAGTTGGAAGAGGAGGTGGTGGACGACGAGGACACCGACCCCACCTGGACAAGGCAGATGTCAAGCTGGGAAAGTAGTGTGGATGTTGAGGCAGGTGCAGCACCAAAAAGGGTAGCTAGAGGCAGAGACATGTCCAGAGGCAGAGGTCAGCTGCTTTGCCGAAGCCAGGCCAGACCCGGAATGTCCGAAGATGTTCCCTTTTGTACCCAGCCCAGAAAAACTCCCCCATCGAGGGCACGTTTCTTGAAGGTGTAGAGTTTTTTCAAGGAATGCGCCGAGGACAGATATAGTGTCGTCTACACAATTTGCCTCTCGAAATCGAGTAGGGGCCCTGAGAAGAGCAACCTGTCCACCACTTCAATGCACCGTCATTTGGAATCCAAGCAATGGAATCAGTGGCAGGCAGCAACGGCAGGACAAACGTCGCCCGCCGTTCATGCCACTGCCTCTGCTCACAGTGCTGGCGATGCACTCCAGAGGACGAGCCAGGACATCACTTCATCTGCCTCCGCCACTTTGTTGACTTCTCCCTCATCCTCCCCTGTTTCTGTCTTATCTCCTTCTCCTGCACCATCAAAGGCACCATCAGGCGCTTCTTTACAACAACCCACCATCTCTCAGACATTGGAGCGCCGGCAGAAATACACCGCTAACCACCCACCCACGCAAGCCTAGAACGCCAACATCGCTAAACTGCTGGCCCAGGAGAGGTTGGCGTTCCGGCTTGTTGAAACTCCCGCCTTCCCGGACCTGATGGCAACTGTGGCACCTCACTATGCCGTCCCTAGCCGTCTCAACTTCTCCTGGTGTGGCGTCCCCGCCTTGCACCAGCACGTGTCACTCAACATCAGGTGGGCCCTTAGTTCCGCGCTTTGCTGCAAGGTCCACTTGACCACCGACACTTGGACAAGCGCCTGTGGTCAGGGATGCTGCAGTGCTTATCTTTAATGACAGGCAGGGTGAATGTGGTGGAGTCTGTTCCCCGGGTGCAAACTGGGGTGGCCTATCTCCTCTCCCAGGCCAAAATTCATGGCAGGAGTAGACTGAAACCCTACGACGCTGCAACCTCCACCACAGCTACTAGCGGCAAACGCTAAAACACTGGTGTGGGGAGACGTCAGCAGGCGGTGCTGAAGCTCATCAGCTTGGGGGACAGACAGCACAGTGCCTCCGAGGTCAGGGATGCCATCCTGGCTGAGATGGCATTTTTTTTTCCCTGCTACACCTGGGGCCTGGCATTTTTACGCCTGTGATAATGGCTGGAACCTGGTAGCGGCTCTGGAGCTTGCCAGCCTCCAACACGTTCCATGTTTGGCCCACGTCTAACCTAGTGGTGCAAAGTTTTTTAAAAACATACCCAAATGTACCGAAGCTACTGTTGAAAATGTGGCGCTTGTGCGCCCACTTTTGCAAGTGCACAGGAGTCGCTGCTAGCCTAAAAACACTCTAGCAAGGCCTACATCTGTCCAAACACAGGCTGTTGTCCGTCATTCACACACGCTGAAACCCTACAATACCATATCTTGAGCAGGGTGTGTGAGCTGCACAGACCTTTGATGGAGTTCCATCTACAAAACCCAAGGGTTCCTCAAAGTCAGCAACCAAAGTTTCTGCACCATGAGTTTCCAGGGGTGGCAGAGTTATGGCTAGGGGAAGAGGCATGGATAGGGATGATGTCTAGGGGCAAAAGCAGTGTGGATGTGGAGGCAAGCTAAGCAGGAAAAACTGGGGGTACAAGCTAAGGCATGGACTGGGGTGATGTCTAGGGGCAAAAGCAGTGTGGATGTGGAGGCAAGCTAAGCAGGAAAAACTGGGGATACAAGCTAAGGCATGGACTGGGGTGATGTCTAGGGGCAAAAGCAGTGTGGATGTGGAGGCAAGCTAAGCAGGAAAAACTGGGGGTACAAGCTAAGGCATGGACTGGGGTGATGTCTAGGGGCAAAAGCAGTGTGGATGTGGAGGCAAGCTAAGCAGGAAAAACTGGGGGTACAAGCTAAGGCATGGACTGGGGTGATGTCTAGGGGCAAAAGCAGTGTGGATGTGGAGGCAAGCTAAGCAGGAAAAACTGGGGGTACAAGCTAAGGCATGGACTGGGGTGATGTCTAGGGGCAAAAGCAGTGTGGATTTGGAGGCAAGCAAAGCAGGGAAAATGGTGGCTAGAGGCAAAGGGATGTCCATAGGCAGCAAGGGCAAAGATGCAAAACTCTCCCGTTTCAAGAATTTTCCTGACTTGTTTCCCCACAAAACATTCCTGGGAGGAGGGCTGAAACACCACCCTCCTCCTCCTCCGCTGTTAGATTTACCCCAGCTACGAGCTGAAAACGCTGCAACACTGGTGTGGGGAGACGTCAGCAGGCTGGGCTGAAGCTCATCAGCTTGGGAGACGGACAGCACACTGCCTCTGAGGTCAGGGATGCCATCCTGGATGAGATGGCAATTTGTTTATCCCCGCTGCCCCTGGGGCCAGGTTTTTTAGCTTGTTGGAGGGCTCTGGAGCTTGCCAGCCTCCAACACGTTCCATGCCTGGCCCACATGTTCAATGTAGTGGTGCAATGATTTTTAAAAACATACCCCAAATTAGCTGAGCTAAGGGTGAAAGTGCGGCACTTGGACACCCACTTTCCCAAGTCTACAGTACCTGGAGCTAGCCGGAATACACTCCAGCAAGGCCTACATCTGCCTGAAGCACCTACTGTTGTGCGAGGTCACCACACGCTCTAACCCTAGATACCGTATGTTCAGCAGGGTGTGTGAGCAGCAGAGACCTTTGATGGAGTACCAGCTACAAAACCCAAGGGTTCCTCAGAGTCAGCTCCCTCACTTTCTGCACCATGAGTTTCCATGGGTGGCAGACTTATGGCTAGAGGCACAGGCATGGATAGGGGTGATGTGTAGGGGCAAAAGCAGTGTGGATGTGGAGGCAAGCTAAGCAGCAAAAACTGGGGGTACAAGCAGCCGGTGACATCATCACTGACAAGCACAGCTGTCTGTCAGCTGACAGGCTGACTTTCACCAAAATGAACAGACAATGGATAGACTCATCATATACATGTCAGTTACATGACAAATTTAGTGCAATTTGCAAGTCCAAGATGGTTTGGAGATCTGCGGAGAGGAATCTCACCACCTCTTGCGGGTGCCATCATTTGGAAGGCAAGCCCTGGGCTCAGTGGGTGAGAGCAAGCGCAGGATAATCGTCGTTTGGCCTGGCGGCCACTGCCTCTTCCACTGTTGACAGGGCTGGCGCTGCAGTCCAGACCAGGAGCCAGGACACCTCCACATCTGCCTCTGACACTTTGGGGAGTTCACCCTTATCCTCACCTTTTCCTGCCATTTCTCCTTTTGCCCGCGCCATCATGCGCCTCTTCCCAGCAACTCCCCATCTCCCAAGCCTTTCATTTCATGCTAAAGTACAGCGCAACCCACCCACATGCCCAAGGCTTCAACGGCCTCATCTCAAGAAATCTGGCCCAGGAGATGTTGGAATCCCGGCTGGGGGACACTCTGCCCTTTTTGGGCAGAGTGTCTACTGCGCCACCGCACTGTGCCGTCCACACCAGCACTTTCCCCCAAACATGAGGCGGTCCCTAAATTCAGCGCTTAGCCCTAAAGTTCCATGTGACCAGTTACGAATGGACAAGTGCATGCGGACAGGGACGCTACCTTTCAATTTGGGCACAGTGGTTGAATGTAGTTGAGGCGTGGACCGGGTCGCAAAATGTGGTGGCCTGACTTGTCTCCCCACACAACATTCCTGGGAGGAGGGCTGAAACACCACCCTCCTCCGCTGTTAAATTGACCCCAGCTACGAGCTGGAAACGCTGCAACACTGGTGTGGGGAGACGTCAGCGGGCCGTGCTGAAGCTCATCTGCTTGGGGGCCAGACAGCACACTGCCTACAAAGTGAGTCATGCCATCCTCGATGAGACGGCAATGTGGTTTTTGCCACTGCACCTGGGCCCAGGCATGTTGTCATGTGTGATAATGGCCGTAACCTGGGATTGGCTCTGTAGCTTGGCAGCCTGCAACATATTCCATGCCTGGGCCACGTTTTTAACTCATTGCTGCTAATCTTTTGAAAAAGGTACCCCAATGTTCCTGAGCTACTGGTGAAAGTGTGGCGCTTGTGCGGATAGTTTTTAAAGTGTATAGTTGCCGCTGCTAGCCTCTATGCACTCCTACAACGCCTGTACCTGCTGGAACAACGGCTGTTGTGCGACGTCTCCACACTGCTGGCACTAAACATATCATGTGTTGAGCAGAGTGTGTGAGCAGCACAGACCTTTGATGTAGTTCCAACTCCAAAACCCTCGGGTTCGTCAAAGTCAACTCCCTCAGTTGCTCAACCATGAGTGGCCATGGGTGGCAGACTTATGTGAAATCCCATCCCATCCATTGCACTGGACACGAAACATTAGCATGCGCTCAGCACAACTTCGGATATGGCAGATGCGTTAAGCAGGGTGCAGGGTACAACACAGACCAGGCCCGAGCACCAGGAACAGGTGTTAGAAATACTGCAGCATCTGCCATTTCCTTCCAATTTTGGGGTTTTGGACCCGCCACCGACTTGTCTGGACCTAAGTGGGGATCATGAGACACAGTTGCCATCAAGGCAAGCTGTGGTCATGTGCGGTTTGCAGTAAGGGGGCAGTGCGCAATTGGAAGAGGAGTTGGTGGATGACGAGGCCACCGACCCCACATGGACAGGGGTGATGTCTAGGGGCTAAAGCAGTGTAGATGTAGAGGGAAGCTAAATCAACAAAAAACCTGGGTAGAAGCAAAGGCATAAACTGGGGTGATGTTTAGGGGTGAAAGCAGAGTAGATGTGGAGGGAAGCTAAGCAGCAAAAACAGTGGGTAGAAGCAAAGGCATGCAAAACTCTACCCTGTTGGAAGACTTATTCCTAGGTCTGGAACACGTTAATGGCCCCCCTGGACAAATTACTGCCACTCAGGGGCCTAGTGTCACCAGGAGGGACAAGTATAGGCGCATGTTGTGGGAATACCTGGCCGACACCAGCTCTGTCCTCTCCGATCCCTCTGTGCTCTACAGCCTAAACTTATTTTCTCATCTTTTTTTCTGAACTGCACATCTCTTGCCTGCTTCCTTTGGGATCTTAGAAATGGTGGTCCACTTCCACAGATGGTAACTTCAATAGACAGTGTAACGGGAGTAGCTGAGGGATCGCTGTCTTAACCACTTTTTGGCACAAAATTAACTTCCAAAGCCAAATATGGTGCAAGTATATGATGCAAGGACACCTACACACCTATCTCTGACACATTGGGGAGTTCACCCTCATGCGCCCTTTTGGCCTGCACCATCATGCGCCTCTTCCCAGCCACTCCACATTTCCCAAGCTTTTCATTGCAGGCAGAAGTACAATACAACCCACCCCCATGCCCAAGCCTGTAACAGCCTCATCGATAAACTGCTGGCCCTGGAGATGTTGGTGTTTGTTTATGCTTCTGGAGACCCAGGCCTTCCGTCAGCAGATGGCAGCTGGGGCACCTCCCTATGCTGGGCCTAGCCGTTACTACTTCTCTTGGTGTGCTGTCTCTGCCTTGCGCCTGCATGTGTCCCATAACATCAGTCGGGCCCAGAGCTCTGCGCTTTGCTGCAAGGTCCACTTGACCACCGACACATGGACAAGCGCCTGTGGTCAGGGATGCTGCAGTGCTTATCTTTAATGACAGGCAGGGTGAATGTGGTGGAGTCTGTTCCCCGGGTGCAAACTGGGGTGGCCTATCTCCTCTCCCAGGCCAAAATTCATGGCAGGAGTAGACTGAAACCCTACGAAGCTGCAACCTCCACCCCAGCTACTAGCGGAAAACACTGTAACACTGGCATGGGGAGATGTCAGTAGGCCGTGCTGAAACTGATCAGCTTGGGGGACAGACAGCACAGTGCCTCCGAGGTCAGGGATGCCATCCTGGCTGAGATGGCATTTTTTTTTCCCTGCTACACCTGGGGCCTGGCATTTTTGCGCCTGTGATAATGGCTGGAACCTGGTAGCAGATCTGGAGCTTGCCAGACTCAAACACGGTCCACGCATGGCCCACGTTTTCCAACTTGTTGGTGCCATGTTTCTTTGAAACCTACACCATTGTGCCTGATATACAGGTCAAAGTGGGGCCATTTTCGTAAGTGAGAACTAGCCTCTGCTAGGCAGAAAACATTCAGAGCACACTCCTCTCATCTTCGCACCGTTGGCTGGCGGAGGAAGACGAGGGGGTTGGAGTGGCATCTGATGTCCCTATCCCACACGAGGCTAGAGGGTGCACTTCAGTGCATCCCATTGCTTCACCACAAATGGTGTGAAGGGGAGTGGAAAATGGAGGAAATGGAGAGTGACCCTTACAGTTGGGGCCAGCAAAGGCATGCCAAGTAACACACTGGCACACATGGCTGACTTCATCTTGGGTTGCTTTTCAACACATATTTCACATCATGAAGAACAAATAATACTGGATTTTTTCAAGCCTCGAACCCCGGTCTAGGTCTAATGTCTGTTCCTTTCTTATATTAGGGGAGAGGGAAAAAAAATTACTTCAGTGATACGTTTAGCGTACATAGACTGACTATTAATGTGTATCCCACTTAGTGTTGTTAGGGTTACACACCGTCACAACCTGGCTAAAGCTTCTATAGCTGTTAATAAAGTCAACATAACTTTACGGTATCCAAAAAGACAGCTGGTACCGACAGAGAGCAAGACAAATGTCACCCAAAGCTGTGAGCTCTGAACACCCACAGTGACTTTGGCGTCATCATCATTATAAGGGAGTGGGTGGTAATAAATAACTTGGCAGTGCCTAAAACCCAAAAAGCTTATACAACTATATTTACATTAAGATACACAAATGAAACTTTTCAGTAGCATGTCATGAGACAAGCTGATAAGCTCTTCCTTTGTGCAGTGCTATTTGAAAGTTAAACGCTGCCTTTATTTTAATTCTGGAGAAGGTGCAGACATTAGATTTAGAACATGTTGTCTTCATTGTCCAAATCCTCTATATAGGTAACGCGTTTTTCGGGCCGAGCTGTCTGGGAACGAGCTGGTGCAGCACTGACAACCTGGGTGAATATGGCAAGAGCCTGAGATGTAGGGTGAATGAATCCCCAAATTATTTGTGGAATTTCCAGTGAGACAATGGCACTGTATACCAGTATTAAAAATTGTGGGTGCACATAACCCCCATATATTCTTTGAATTCCCAGTCAGACAATGGCACTGTATACCAGTATTAAAAATTGTGGGTGCACATAACCCCCATATATTCTTTGAATTCCCAGTGAGACAAAGGAACTGTATAGCAGTATTAAAAATTGTGGGTGCACGTAACCCCCATATATTCTTTGAATTCCCAGTCAAACAATGGCACTGTATACCAGTATTAAAAATTGTGGGTGCACATAACCCCCATATATTCTTTGAATTCCCAGTGAGACAAAGGAACTGTATAGCAGTATTAAAAATTGTGGGTGCACGTAACCCCCATATATTCTTTGAATTCCCAGTCAAACAATGGCACTGTATACCAGTATTAAAAATTGTGGGTGCACATAACCCCCATATATTCTTTGAATTCCCAGTGAGACAAAGGAACTGTATAGCAGTATTAAAAATTGTGGGTGCACATAACCCCCATATATTCTTTGAATTCCCAGTCAGACAATGGCACTGTATACCAGTATTAAAAATTGTGGGTGCACATAACCCCCATATATTCTTTGAATTCCCAGTGAGACAAAGGAACTGTATAGCAGTATTAAAAATTGTGGGTGCACGTAACCCCCATATATTCTTTGAATTCCCAGTCAGACAATGGCACTGTATACCAGTATTAAAAATTGTGGGTGCACATAACCCCCATATATTCTTTGAATTCCCAGTCAGACAATGGCACTGTATACCAGTATTAAAAATTGTGGGTGCACATAACCCCCATATATTCTTTGAATTCCCAGTGAGACAAAGGAACTGTATAGCAGTATTAAAAATTGTGGGTGCACGTAACCCCCATATATTCTTTGAATTCCCAGTCAAACAATGGCACTGTATACCAGTATTAAAAATTGTGGGTGCACGTAACCCCCATATATTCTTTGAATTCCCAGTCAGACAATGGCACTGTATACCAGTATTAAAAATTGTGGGTGCACATAACCCCCATATATTCTTTGAATTCCCAGTCAGACAATGGCACTGTATACCAGTATTAAAAATTGTGGGTGCACATAACCCCCATATATTCTTTGAATTCCCAGTGAGACAATGGAACTGTATAGCAGTAGCAAAAATTGTGGGTGCACGTCACCCCAATATATTCTTTGAATTCCCAGTTAGACAATGGCACTATATACCAGTATTAAAAATTGTGGGTGCACATAACCCCCATATATTCTTTGAATTCCCAGTCAGACAATGGCACTGTATACCAGTATTAAAAATTGTGGGTGCACATAACCCCCATATATTCTTTGAATTCCCAGTGAGACAATGGAACTGTATAGCAGTAGCAAAAATTGTAGGTGCACGTCACCCCAATATATTCTTTGAATTCCCAGTTAGACAATGGCACTGTATACCAGTAGTAAAAATTGTGGGTGCACATAACCCCCATATATTCTTTGAATTCCCAGTCAGACAATGGCACTGTATACCAGTATTAAAAATTGTGGGTGCACATAACCCCCATATATTCTTTGAATTCCCAGTCAGACAATGGCACTGTATACCAGTATTAAAAATTGTGGGTGCACATAACCCCCATATATTCTTTGAATTCCCAGTGAGACAAAGGAACTGTATAGCAGTATTAAAAATTGTGGGTGCACGTAACCCCCATATATTCTTTGAATTCCCAGTCAGACAATGGCACTGTATACCAGTATTAAAAATTGTGGGTGCACATAACCCCCATATATTCTTTGAATTCCCAGTCAGACAATGGCACTGTATACCAGTATTAAAAATTGTGGGTGCACATAACCCCCATATATTCTTTGAATTCCCAGTGAGACAATGGCACTGTATACCAGTATTAAAAATTGTGGGTGCACATAACCCCCATATATTCTTTGAATTCCCAGTGAGACAATGGAACTGTATAGCAGTAGCAAAAATTGTGGGTGCACGTCACCCCAATATATTCTTTGAATTCCCAGTTAGACAATGGCACTATATACCAGTATTAAAAATTGTGGGTGCACATAACCCCCATATATTCTTTGAATTCCCAGTCAGACAATGGCACTGTATACCAGTATTAAAAATTGTGGGTGCACATAACCCCCATATATTCTTTGAATTCCCAGTGAGACAATGGAACTGTATAGCAGTAGCAAAAATTGTGGGTGCACGTCACCCCAATATATTCTTTGAATTCCCAGTTAGACAATGGCACTGTATACCAGTAGTAAAAATTGTGGGTGCACATAACCCCCATATATTCTTTGAATTCCCAGTCAGACAATGGCACTGTATACCAGTATTAAAAATTGTGGGTGCACATAACCCCCATATATTCTTTGAATTCCCAGTCAGACAATGGCACTGTATACCAGTATTAAAAATTGTGGGTGCACGTAACCCCCATATATTCTTTGAATTCCCAGTGAGACAATGGCACTGTATACCAGTATTAAAAATTGTGGGTGCACATAACCCCCATATATTCTTTGAATTCCCAGTCAGACAATGGCACTGTATACCAGTATTAAAAATTGTGGGTGCACATAACCCCCATATATTCTTTGAATTCCCAGTCAGACAATGGCACTGTATACCAGTATTAAAAATTGTGGGTGCACATAACCCCCATATATTCTTTGAATTCCCAGTGAGACAATGGAACTGTATAGCAGTAGCAAAAATTGTGGGTGCACGTCACCCCAATATATTCTTTGAATTCCCAGTTAGACAATGGCACTGTATACCAGTAGTAAAAATTGTGGGTGCACATAACCCCCATATATTCTTTGAATTCCCAGTCAGACAATGGCACTGTATACCAGTATTAAAAATTGTGGGTGCACATAACCCCCATATATTCTTTGAATTCCCAGTCAGACAATGGCACTGTATACCAGTATTAAAAATTGTGGGTGCACATAACCCCCATATATTCTTTGAATTCCCAGTGAGACAAAGGAACTGTATAGCAGTATTAAAAATTGTGGGTGCACGTAACCCCCATATATTCTTTGAATTCCCAGTCAGACAATGGCACTGTATACCAGTATTAAAAATTGTGGGTGCACATAACCCCCATATATTCTTTGAATTCCCAGTCAGACAATGGCACTGTATACCAGTATTAAAAATTGTGGGTGCACATAACCCCCATATATTCTTTGAATTCCCAGTGAGACAAAGGAACTGTATAGCAGTATTAAAAATTGTGGGTGCACGTAACCCCCATATATTCTTTGAATTCCCAGTCAAACAATGGCACTGTATACCAGTATTAAAAATTGTGGGTGCACATAACCCCCATATATTCTTTGAATTCCCAGTGAGACAAAGGAACTGTATAGCAGTATTAAAAATTGTGGGTGCACGTAACCCCCATATATTCTTTGAATTCCCAGTCAAACAATGGCACTGTATACCAGTATTAAAAATTGTGGGTGCACATAACCCCCATATATTCTTTGAATTCCCAGTCAGACAATGGCACTGTATACCAGTATTAAAAATTGTGGGTGCACATAACCCCCATATATTCTTTGAATTCCCAGTGAGACAATGGAACTGTATAGCAGTAGCAAAAATTGTGGGTGCACGTCACCCCAATATATTCTTTGAATTCCCAGTTAGACAATGGCACTGTATACCAGTAGTAAAAATTGTGGGTGCACATAACCCCCATATATTCTTTGAATTCCCAGTGAGACAAAGGAACTGTATAGCAGTATTAAAAATTGTGGGTGCACGTAACCCCCATATATTCTTTGAATTCCCAAACAATGGCACTGTATACCAGTATTAAAAATTGTGGGTGCACATAACCCCCATATATTCTTTGAATTCCCAGTCAGACAATGGCACTGTATACCAGTATTAAAAATTGTGGGTGCACGTAACCCCCATATATTCTTTGAATTCCCAGTCAGACAATGGCACTGTATACCAGTATTAAAAATTGTGGGTGCACGTAACCCCCATATATTCTTTGAATTCCCAGTCAGACAATGGCACTATATACCAGTATTAAAAATTGTGGGTGCACATAACCCCCATATATTCTTTGAATTCCCAGTCAGACAATGGCACTATATACCAGTATTAAAAATTGTGGGTGCACATAACCCCCATATATTCTTTGAATTCCCAGTCAGACAATGGCACTGTATAACAGTATTAAAAATTGTGGGTGCACATAACCCCCATATATTCTTTGAATTCCCAGTGAGACAATGGAACTGTATAGCAGTAGCAAAAATTGTGGGTGCACGTCACCCCAATATATTCTTTGAATTCCCAGTCAGACAATGGCACTGTATACCAGTATTAAAAATTGTGGGTGCACATAACCCCCATATATTCTTTGAATTCCCAGTCAGACAATGGCACTGTATACCAGTATTAAAAATTGTGGGTGCACGTAACCCCCATATATTCTTTGAATTCCCAGTCAGACAATGGCACTATATACCAGTATTAAAAATTGTGGGTGCACATAACCCCCATATATTCTTTGAATTCCCAGTCAGACAATGGCACTGTATAGCAGTATTAAAAATTGTGGGTGCACATAACCCCCATATATTCTTTGAATTCCCAGTGAGACAATGGCACTATATACCAGTAGCAAAAATTGTGGGTGTATATAGCCCCAATTCTATTGCTAGGGGACTTGCAGGGTATTTCTGAGGTGAAGGTGGGGGGGCACACCGTTGGAACGGGGATTTGGGGTGTATATATGGGGTATACGGGAATACACTGTCAGTGTGTTCCATTCAGGATCCTGGGAAAGCTGGGTTGCGGCGATTGAGCCCGTCAGTGCCACGTTACACTGACAAGCTTCTCCCTGGAATTGAAGTTATATGTAAGCCCAATATATTCTTTGAATTCCCAGTGAGACAATGGCACTATATGGCAGTAGCAAAAATAGTGGGTGTATATAGCCCCAATTCTATTGCTAGGGGACTTGCAGGGTATTTCTGGGGTGAAGGTGGGGGGGCACACCGTTGGAACGGGTATCGGGGGTATATATCGGGTATACGGGAATACACTGACAGTGTATTCCATTCAGGATCCTGGGAAAGCTGGGTTGCGGCGATTGAGCCCGTCAGTGTCACGTTACACTGACAAGCTTCTCCCTGGAATTTAGCTCTTATAAGAGCTGTTGGTTGTCTTCTCCTTCCTATCCTAGCCTGTCCCTGCCTACCCAGAATCTAACCCCTAGCTAACTGGACGGAAACCTCCGTCCTCGGTGAATTGCAAGCTCAGAATGACGCGAAGCTGGGCGGCGCTGTTCTTTTAAATTAGAGGTCACATGTTTTCGGCAGCCAATGGGTTTTGCCTACTTTTTTCAACGTCACCGGTGTCGTAGTTCCTGTCCCACCTACCCTGCGCTGTTATTGGAGCAAAAAAGGCGCCAGGGAAGGTGGGAGGGGAATTGAGTAATGGCGCACTTTACCACGCGGTGTTCGATTCGATTCGAACATGCCGAACAGCCTAATATCCGATCGAACATGAGTTCGATAGAACACTGTTCGCTCATCTCTAGTAATGAGCTTCCTGGAAGTAGAAGATGAACGTAAGAAAACACTAGACTAAAAGACAATACATACAGTCCTATGAAAAAGTTTGGGCACCCCTATTAATCTTAATCATTTTTAGTTCTAAATATTTTGGTGTTTGCAGCAGCCATTTCAGTTTGATATATCTAATAACTGATGGACACAGTAATATTTCAGGATTGAAATGAGGTTTATTGTACTAACAGAAAATGTGCAATATGCATTAAACCAAAATTTGACCGGTGCAAAAGTATGGGCACCTCAACAGATAAGTGACCTTAATATTTAGTAGATCCTCCTTTTGCAAAGATAACAGCCTCTAGTCGCTTCCTGTAGCTTTTAATCAGTTCCTGGATCCTGGATGAAGGTATTTTGGACCATTCCTCTTTGCAAAACAATTCAAGTTCAGTTAAGTTTGATGGTGACCGAGCATGGACATCCCGCTTCAAATCATCCCACAAATGTTCAATGATATTCAGGTCTGGGGACTGGGATGGTCATTCCAGAACATTGTCATTGTTCCTCTGCATGAATGCCTGAGTCGATTTGGAGCGGTGTTTTGGATCATTGTCTTGCTGAAATATCCATCCCCGGCGTAACTTCAACTTCGTCACTGATTCTTGAACATTATTCTCAAGAATCTGCTGATACTGAGTGGAATCCATGCGACCCTCAACTTTAACAAGATTCCCGATGCCGGCATTGGCCACACAGCCCCAAAGCATGATGGAACCTCCACCAAATTTTACAGTGGATAGCAAGTGTTTTTCTTGGAATGCTGTTTTTTTGGATGCCATGCATAACACCTTTTTGTATGACCAAACAACTCAATCTTTGTTTCATCAGTCCACAGGACCTTCTTCCTAAATGAAGCTGGCTTGTCCAAATGTGCTTTTGCGTACCTCAGGCGACTCTGTTTGTGGCGTGCTTGCAGAAACGGCTTCTTTCTCATCACTCTCCCATACAGCTTCTACTTGTGCAAAGTGCGCTCTATTGTTGACCGATGCACAGTGACACCATCTGCAGCAAGATAATGCTGCAGCTCTTTGGAGATGGTCTCTGGATTGTCCTTGACTGTTCTCACCATTCTTCTTCTCTGCCTTTCTGATATTTTTCTTGGCCTGCCACTTCTGGGCTTTACAAGAACTGTCCCTGTGGTCTTCCATCTCCTTACTATGTTCCTCACAGTGGAAACTGACAGGTTAAATCTCTGAGACAACTTTGTGTATCCTTCCCCTGAACAACTATGTTGAATGATCTGTTTTCAGATAATTTGAGAGTTGTTTTGAGTAGCCCATGATGCCACTCTTCAGAGGAGATTCAAATAGGGGAACAACTTGCAATTGGCCACCTTAAATACCTTTTCTCATGATTGGATAGATCTGGCTATGAAGTTCAAAGCTCAGTGAGGTTACAAAACCAATTTTGTGCTTCAGTAAGTCAGTAAAAAGTAGTTAGGAGTATTCAAATCAATAAAATGATAAGGGTGGCCATACTTTTGCACCGGTCAAATTTTGGTTTAATGCATATTGCACATTTTCTGTTAGTACAATAAACCTCATTTCAATCCTGAAATATTACTGTGTCCATCAGTTATTAGATATATCAAACTGAAATGGCTGCTGCAAACACCAAAATATTTAGAACTAAAAATGATTAAGATTAATAGGGGTGCCCAAACTTTTTCATAGGACTGTATAATATATATATATATATATATATATATATATATATATATATATATATATATATACACAGTGATACCTCGAACATTCATGAGGTCATGAGGAATCGCGGATATTTGGTGCGAGCACTAAAAATGCTAATTGATGCTTATTTCTAGAGTTTAAAGAGGACCTTTCACCTCCTGGGGCACATGCGGTTTTATATACCGCTAGAAAGCGGCTTTCACATTCTGTGCCCCCGATGAAGAGCTATCGGTGCCTGTACTGTGGATCTTCACTTTCTCACACTGCCTATTGTGCTGTACTGTGAGAACATTGAGGAACGCCCCCTCCCCTCCTGATAGTACTTATCCATAGATGAGTACTGAGGGGTGTTCCTCACCGCTCAGTGTCATTGCTGGGTGGTAAGCAACGCCCCCTCTCACAGCACAGTACAATAGATGCTACTGTGAGGAAGAGCGTTCCTTACTGACTGTCAAAAATGCTACAGTACGGTACCGGCACCGATAGCTCTTCACTGGGGGCACAAAACATGAAAGCCAGCTTTCTAGTGGTGTACTAAACCGCATGTGCCCCAGGAGGTGAAAGGTGCTCTTTAACCACTAAATTTAATGTTACCCCTACAGTACTATACTATATATTAATTAATTTGTTGCCATTTTCTTTTCTATTCACAGTAAGATTAAACCAAGTACAGGGTACTGTACTGTAAGTAATGAATGGAACACTACTAACTACTACCCAATAGTGAAGGGGTTTTTTTGCACATTTAGCAGATCTGTGGAAATTTGCAAATGCATATTTGTTGGGTTCCAATGAAATATCACGAGTCTGTGACTTTGCAAATTCAGAAACGCAAATGCAAGATGTATTACTGTATATATATGTACAATGGAAAACTCCAAAGTAAAAATATGGGAAATCCCAATTGTCCTTCCATTTACTTCCATTGTCTCTTGGTGTCTACATTTCAATTAGTACTACAATGTGCTTGAAGTAAGAAGATACAGTGAACATACATTTTAAAGTGAACTGACAATAGCAAGGTCACTCACAACAGGGATTTCTGTTGCTTGACACTCCTTTTAATTTAATGCTTGAGAACATAAACCATTTAGTAACAGGGAGTCCATGTGGGTATCTAGTTGTTTTTTAATCACAGGGATCTTAATACTGTATGTAAGCACGCTAAGGGAAAATAGTGACCTTAAATTTCCTTAAATTCAAAGTTTTCATTTATCAGACCATAAACAATTGTAAGGTGTTCAACAACTTCACAAACAAAAAATGTAACAGATTTCAATATGTAGCTATAAAAAGTAAACCATCCTATATAACAAAACTATATAACCTGTATGCTAACACACATTATGCAACAACATTACCGAAACACCACTGAATAGATGTGTGCAAAGAGCTAATAAATAACACAACTCAATTAAAAACAGTTTGACACTTATTGGTAAAGATTACTTGCAAAGTGTCCAATCCCATTAAGCAATGGACCAGAATAACTTATTAAAGTCAGTATGATGGGAGATTTACTAAACTAAATTTTCTAGATTTATAATTTAATTTGTGGCACAAAAAATCTGGTGTACATGTTTTGTATTATATTTTTTTATGTGAGTTTGAAATTTTTTGTGCCTTGCTAGACAAGTGTGAATGGCTTAGTGGAAACGACCAATATGGTGAAATACAATTTTTGATGGAAATGTATAAATGGTGTAAAGTTAGACAAATATGTCTAAAAATGTACCAAGTTTATCATCCAGTATCAGCCAGTCTATATTGCCTGGTCGAAGTGCAGAGTCTAAATATTAGACATGAAAAGTGAATGTGCCCTATTGTGCTCAAAGTTAGTGGATGGTCTTCAAAGCTAATATCTTTTATAACCCCATTAACCAAAGAACATAGCATAACCTCTGAGTTGTACCAATATTCTACACTAACCACAGACTTTCATGTGTGATCAATTTTAAAACATTGTTTTTTCCAATTGTTTATGCATGCCTTGTTATGGAGTTATGCTCTAGAGAAGAATAACTGTGCAAAAGAATTACATAGTTACATAGTAGATGAGGTTGGATAAAGACTAGAGATGAGCGAACAGTGTTCTATCGAACTCATGTTCGATCGGATATTAGGCTGTTCGGCATGTTCGAATCGAATCGAACACCGCGTGGTAAAGTGCGCCATTACTCGATTCCCCTCCCACCTTCCCTGGCGCCTTTTTTGCTCCAATAACAGCGCAGGGTAGGTGGGACAGGAACTACGACACCGGTGACGTTGAAAAAAGTAGGCAAAACCCATTGGCTGCCGAAAACATGTGACCTCTAATTTAAAAGAACAGCGCCGCCCAGGTTCGCGTCATTCTGAGCTTGCAATTCACCGAGGACGGAGGTTTCCGTCCAGCTAGCTAGGGCTTAGATTCTGGGTAGGCAGGGACAGGCTAGGATAGGAAGGAGAAGACAACCAACAGCTCTTGTAAGAGCTAAATTCCAGGGAGAAGCTTGTCAGTGTAACGTGGCACTGACGGGCTCAATCGCCGCAACCCAGCTTTCCCAGGATCCTGAATGGAATACACTGTCAGTGTATTCCCGTATACCCGATATATACCCCGATACCCGTTCCAACGGTGTGCCCCCCCACCTTCACCCCAGAAATACCCTGCAAGTCCCCTAGCAATAGAATTGGGGCTATATACACCCACAATTTTTACTACTGGTATACAGTGCCATTGTCTGACTGGGAATTCAAAGAATATATTGGGAATACAAATACCCTCATTTCTTGCTACTGCCATATAGTGCCAGTTTCTGACTGGTAATTCAAAGAATATATTGGGGTTACGTGCACCCACAATTTTTACTACTGGTATACAGTGCCATTGTCTGACTGGGAATTCAAAGAATATATTGGGAATACAAATACCCTCATTTCTTGCTACTGCCATATAGTGCCAGTGTCTGACTGGGAATTCAAAGAATATATTGGGGTTACGTGCACCCACAATTTTTACTACTGGTATACAGTGCCATTGTCTGACTGGGAATTCAAAGAATATATTGGGAATACAAATACCCTCATTTCTTGCTACTGCCATATAGTGCCAGTGTCTGACTGGTAATTCAAAGAATATATTGGGGTTACGTGCACCCACAATTTTTACTACTGGCATACAGTGCCATTGTCTGACTGGGAATTCAAAGAATATATTGGGAATACAAATACCCTCATTTCTTGCTACTGCCATATAGTGCCAGTGTCTGACTGGGAATTCAAAGAATATATTGGGGTTACGTGCACCCACAATTTTTACTACTGGTATACAGTGCCATTGTCTGACTGGGAATTCAAAGAATATATTGGGGTTATAAATACCCTCATTTCTTGCTACTGCCATATAGTGCCAGTTTCTGACTGGTAATTCAAAGAATATATTGGGGTTACGTGCACCCACAATTTTTACTACTGGTATACAGTGCCATTGTCTGACTGGGAATTCAAAGAATATATTGGGGTTATAAATACCCTCATTTCTTGCTACTGCCATATAGTGCCAGTTTCTGACTGGTAATTCAAAGAATATATTGGGGTTACGTGCACCCACAATTTTTACTACTGGTATACAGTGCCATTGTTTGACTGGGAATTCAAAGAGTATATTGGGAATACAAATACCCTCATTTCTTGCTACTGCCATATAGTGCCAGTTTCTGACTGGGAATTCAAAGAATATATTGGGGTTACGTGCACCCACAATTTTTACTACTGGTATACAGTGCCATTGTCTGACTGGGAATTCAAAGAATATATTGGGGTTATAAATACCCTCATTTCTTGCTACTGCCATATAGTGCCAGTTTCTGACTGGTAATTCAAAGAATATATTGGGGTTACGTGCACCCACAATTTTTACTACTGGTATACAGTGCCATTGTCTGACTGGGAATTCAAAGAGTATATTGGGAATACAAATACCCTCATTTCTTGCTACTGCCATATAGTGCCAGTTTCTGACTGGGAATTCAAAGAATATATTGGGGTTACGTGCACCCACAATTTTTACTACTGGTATACAGTGCCATTGTCTGACTGGGAATTCAAAGAATATATTGGGGTTATAAATACCCTCATTTCTTGCTACTGCCATATAGTGCCAGTTTCTGACTGGTAATTCAAAGAATATATTGGGGTTACGTGCACCCACAATTTTTACTACTGGTATACAGTGCCATTGTCTGACTGGGAATTCAAAGAATATATTGGGGTTATAAATACCCTCATTTCTTGCTACTGCCATATAGTGCCAGTTTCTGACTGGTAATTCAAAGAATATATTGGGGTTACGTGCACCCACAATTTTTACTACTGGTATACAGTGCCATTGTCTGACTGGGAATTCAAAGAATATATTGGGGTTATAAATACCCTCATTTCTTGCTACTGCCATATAGTGCCAGTTTCTGACTGGTAATTCAAAGAATATATTGGGGTTACGTGCACCCACAATTTTTACTACTGGTATACAGTGCCATTGTCTGACTGGGAATTCAAAGAATATATTGGGGTTATAAATACCCTCATTTCTTGCTACTGCCATATAGTGCCAGTTTCTGACTGGTAATTCAAAGAATATATTGGGGTTACGTGCACCCACAATTTTTACTACTGGTATACAGTGCCATTGTCTGACTGGGAATTCAAAGAGTATATTGGGAATACAAATACCCTCATTTCTTGCTACTGCCATATAGTGCCAGTTTCTGACTGGGAATTCAAAGAATATATTGGGGTTACGTGCACCCACAATTTTTACTACTGGTATACAGTGCCATTGTCTGACTGGGAATTCAAAGAATATATTGGGGTTATAAATACCCTCATTTCTTGCTACTGCCATATAGTGCCAGTTTCTGACTGGTAATTCAAAGAATATATTGGGGTTACGTGCACCCACAATTTTTACTACTGGTATACAGTGCCATTGTCTGACTGGGAATTCAAAGAGTATATTGGGAATACAAATACCCTCATTTCTTGCTACTGCCATATAGTGCCAGTGTCTGACTGGGAATTCAAAGAATATATTGGGGTTACGTGCACCCACAATTTTTACTACTGGTATACAGTGCCAATTTCTAACTAGGAATTCAAAATGCGCAAGGCTCCCGGAAAGGGACGTGGACGAGGCCGTGGGCGAGGTCGGGGGAATGGTTCTGGGGAGCAAGGTAGCAGTGAAGCCACAGGGCGTCCCGTGCCTACTCCTGTGGGGCAGCAAGCATTGCGCCACTCCACAGTGCCAGGGTTGCTTGCCACATTAACTAAACTGCAGGGTACAAACCTTAGTAGGCCCGAGAACCAGGAACAGGTCTTGCAATGGCTGTCAGAGAACGCTTACAGCACATTGTCCAGCAGCCAGTCAGACTCTGCCTCCTCTCCTCCTATTACCCAACAGTCTTGTCTTCCTTCCTCCCAAAATTCCGAAGCTTTACAGAACAATAACCCAAACTGTCCCTGCTCCCCAGAGCTGTTCTCCGCTCCTTTCATTGTCCCTCAACCTGCCTCTCCACGTCACGATTCCACGAACCTAACAGAGGAGCATCTGTGTCCAGATGCTCAAACACTAGAGTCTCCTCCATCTCCGTTCGATTTGGTGGTGGATGACCAGCAACCCACCCTCATCGACGATGATGTGACGCAGTTGCCGTCAGGGCATCCAGTTGACGGCGCATTGTGCGGGAGGAGGAGATGAGACAGGAGTTGGAAGAGGAAGTGGTGGATGATGAGGACACTGACCCGACCTGGACAGGGGGGATGTCAAGCGGGGAAAGTAGTGTGGATGTTGAGGCAGGTGCAGCACCAAAAAGGGTAGCTAGAGGCAGAGGCAGAGGTCAGCAGCTTAGGCGAAGCCAGGCCACACCTGGAATCTCCCAAGATGTTCCAGTTCGTACCCAGCCCCGAAAAACTCCCACCTCGAGGGCACGTTTCTCGAAGGTGTGGAGTTTTTTCAAGGAATGCGCCGAGGACAGATATAGTGTTGTCTGCACAATTTGCCTCTCGAAATTGATTAGGGGCTCTGAGAAGAGCAACCTGTCCACCACTTCAATGCGCCGTCATTTGGAATCCAAGCACTGGAATCAGTGGCAGGCAGCAACGGCAGGACAAAGGCCGCCTGCCGTTCACGCCACTGCCACTGCCTCTGCCACTGCCTCTGCCTCTGCCACTGCCACTGCTGACTGTGCTGGCGATGCACTCCAGAGGACGAGCCAGGACACCACTTCATCTGCCTCCGCCACTTTGTTGACTTCTACCTCATCCTCCCCTGGTCCTGTCTTATCTCCTTCTCCTGCACCATCAAAGGCACCATCAGGCGTTTCTTTACAACAACCCACCATCTCTCAGACATTGGAGCGGCGGCAGAAATACACTGCTAACCACCCACACGCGCAAGCCTTGAACGCCAACATCGCTAAACTGCTGGCCCAGGAGATGTTGGCGTTCCGGCTTGTTGAAACTCCCGCCTTCCTGGACCTGATGGCAACTGCGGCACCTCGCTATGCCGTCCCTAGCCGTCACTACTTCTCCCGGTGTGCCGTCCCCGCCTTGCACCAGCACGTGTCACTCAACATCAGGCGGGCCCTTAGTTCCGCGCTTTGCACAAAGGTCCACTTGACCACCGACGCGTGGACAAGTGCATGCGGACAGGGACGCTACATTTCACTGACGGCACACTGGGTGAATGTAGTTGAGGCTGGGACTGCTTCCCAAACTGGCCCGGTGTACCTCGTCTCCCCGCCTAACATTCCTGGCAGGGACACGAGAAGAACACCCCCCTCCTCCTCCTCCTCTACCGCCTCCTCCTCCGCCACCGCCTCCTCCTCCGCCACCGCCTCCTCCTCCGCTGTTAGATTGACCCCAGCTACGAGTTGGAAACGTTGCAGCACTGGCGTTGGTAGACGTCAGCAGGCTGTGCTGAAGCTGATCAGCTTGGGGGACAGACAGCACACTGCCTCCGAGGTGAGGGATGCCCTCCTCGATGAGACGGCAATATGGTTTGAGCCGCTGCACCTGGGCCCAGGCATGGTCGTTTGTGATAACGGCCGGAACCTGGTAGCAGCTCTGGAGCTTGCCGGACTCCAACATGTTCCATGCCTGGCCCACGTCTTCAACCTAGTGGTGCAACGTTTCCTAAAGAGCTACCCCAATGTTCCAGAGCTACTGGTGAAAGTGCGGCGCATGTGCGCCCACTTTCGCAAGTCGACAGTAGCCGCTGCTAGCTTAAAATCTCTCCAGCAACGCCTGCATGTGCCACAACACCGGCTTTTGTGCGACGTCCCCACACGCTGGAACTCAACGTTTCAGATGTTGAATAGAGTGGTTGAGCAGCAGAGACCTTTGATGGAATACCAGCTACAAAACCCTAGGGTGCCACAAAGTCAGCTGCCTCAGTTTCACATCCATGAGTGGCCATGGATGAGAGACCTTTGTGACATCCTACGGGTCTTTGAGGAGTCCACAAGGAGGGTGAGCTCTGAGGATGCGATGGTGAGCCTTACAATCCCGCTCTTGTGTGTTCTGAGAGAATCCCTGATTGACATCAGGGATAACTCAGATCACACAGAGGAGTTAGGGATAGCATCCGATCCGTCACAGCTGGAGAGTAGGTCCACACATCTGTCCGCTTCACTGCGTTTAATGGAGGAGGAGGAGGAGGAGGAGGAGGAGGAAGAAGAGTTGTCCGATGATGTGATGGTGATACAGGAGGCTTCCGGGCAACTTCGAATCGTCCCATTGTTGCAGCGCGGATGGGTAGACATGGAGGATGAGGAGGAAATGGAGATTGAACTTTCCGGTGGGGCCAGAGGAGTCATGCCAACTAACACTGTGGCAGACATGGCTGAGTTCATGTTGGGGTGCTTTACAACCGACAAGCGTATTGTCAAAATCATGGAGGACAACCAGTACTGGATCTTTGCTATCCTTGACCCCCGGTATAAAAACAACATCTCGTCTTTTATTCCGGTAGAGGGGAGGGCCAATCGCATCAATGCTTGCCACAGGCAATTGGTGCAGAATATGATGGAGATGTTTCCAGCATGTGACGTTGGCGGCAGGGAGGGCAGTTCCTCCAGTAGGCAACCAAGTTCTCACCGGTCCACACAAACGAGGGGCACACTGTCTAAGGTCTGGGACACCTTGATGGCACCCCCTCGCCAAAGTGCCGCCACGGAGGGTCCTAGTGTCACCAGGCGTGAGAAGTATAGGCGCATGTTGCGGGAATACCTTTCCGACCACAGCCCTGTCCTCTCCGACCCCTCTGCGCCCTACACGTATTGGGTGTCGAAGTTGGACCTGTGGCTTGAACTTGCCCTATATGCCTTGGAGGTGCTGTCCTGTCCTGCCGCCAGCGTCCTATCTGAGAGGGTGTTCAGTGCAGCCGGTGGCATCATCACTGACAAGCGCACCCGTCTGTCAGCTGAGAGTGCCGACCGGCTCACTTTGATAAAAATGAACCACCACTGGATAGAGCCTTCATTTTTGTGCCCACCTGTGTAAAGCACCCCAACATGAAACTCCATGTCTGTACTCAACCTCTCCAATTCCTCCGCATCCTCATACTCATCCACCATAAGCGTTGCACAATTCTGCTAATACTAGGCTCCCTCCAACATGATTTCGCCCAACTCTGCTGGTTAGAGGCTCCCTCCACCCTGATTTCCACCAACTCTGCTGGTTAGAGGCTCCCTCCACCCTGCTTTCCCACAACTCTGCTGGTTAGAGGCTCCTTCCACCATGAATTTGCCCAAACTGGGCTGTTTAGAGGCTCCCTCCACCATGAATTGGTCCAAACTGGGCTGGTTAGAGGCTCCCTCCACCATTAATTGGTCCAAACTGGGCTGGTTAGAGGCTCCCTCCACCATGAATTTGCCCAAACTGGGCTGTTTAGAGGCTCCCTCCACCATGAATTTGCCCAAACTGGGCTGTTTAGAGGCTCCCTCCACCATGAATTGGTCCAAACTGGGTTTTTTAGAGGCTCCCTCCACCATGAATTGGTCCAAACTGGGCTGGTTAGAGGCTCCCTCCACCATGAATTGGTCCAAACTGGGGTGGTTAGAGGCTCCCTCCACCATTAATTGGTCCAAACTGGGCTGGTTAGAGGCTCCCTCCACCATTAATTGGTCCAAACTGGGCTGGTTAGAGGCTCCCTCCACCATGAATTTGCCCAAACTGGGCTGTTTAGAGGCTCCCTCCACCATGAATTGGTCCAAACTGGGTTTTTTAGAGGCTCCCTCCACCATGAATTGGTCCAAACTGGGCTGGTTAGAGGCTCCCTCCACCATGAATTGGTCCAAACTGGGGTGGTTAGAGGCTCCCTCCACCATGAATTGGTCCAAACTGGGTTTTTTAGAGGCTCCCTCCACCATGAATTTGCCCAAACTGGGCTGTTTAGAGGCTCCCTCCACCATGAATTGGTCCAAACTGGGCTGGTTAGAGGCTCCCTCCACCATGAATTTCCCAAAACTTGGCTGTTTAGAGGCTCCCTCCACCATTAATTGGTCCAAACTGGGCTGGTTAGAGGCTCCCTCCACCATGAATTGGTCCAAACTGGGGTTTTTAGAGGCTCCCTCCACCATGAATTGGTCCAAACTTGGCTGTTTAGAGGCTCCCTCCACCATGAATTGGTCCAAACTGGGGTGGTTAGAGGCTCCCTCCACCATTAACTGGTCCAAACTGGGCTGGTTAGAGGCTCCCTCCACCATTAATTGGTCCAAACTGGGCTGGTTAGAGGCTCCCTCCACCATGAATTTGCCCAAACTGGGCTGTTTAGAGGCTCCCTCCACCATGAATTTGCCCAAACTGGGCTGGTTAGAGGCTCCCTCCACCATGAATTGGTCCAAACGGGTTTTTAGAGGCTCCCTTCACCATGAATTGGTCCAAACTTGGCTGTTTAGAGGCTCCCTCCACCATGAATTGGTCCAAACTGGGTTTTTTAGAGGCTCCCTCCACCATGAATTTGCCCAAACTGGGCTGTTTAGAGGCTCCCTCCACCATGAATTTGCCCAAACTCGCTGGTTAGAGGCTCCCTCCACCATTAATTGGTCCAAACTGGGGTTTTTAGAGGCTCCCTCCACCATGAATTGGTCCAAACTTGGCTGTTTAGAGGCTCCCTCCACCATGAATTGGTCCAAACTGGGGTGGTTAGAGGCTCCCTCCACCATTAATTGGTCCAAACTGGGCTGGTTAGAGGCTCCCTCCACCATTAATTGGTCCAAACTGGGCTGGTTAGAGGCTCCCTCCACCATGAATTGGTCCAAACTGGGTTTTTTAGAGGCTCCCTCCACCATGAATTTGCCCAAACTGGGCTGTTTAGAGGCTCCCTCCACCATGAATTGGTCCAAACTGGGCTGGTTAGAGGCTCCCTCCACCATGAATTTCCCAAAACTTGGCTGTTTAGAGGCTCCCTCCACCATTAATTGGTCCAAACTGGGCTGGTTAGAGGCTCCCTCCACCATGAATTGGTCCAAACTGGGGTTTTTAGAGGCTCCCTCCACCATGAATTGGTCCAAACTTGGCTGTTTAGAGGCTCCCTCCACCATGAATTGGTCCAAACTGGGGTGGTTAGAGGCTCCCTCCACCATTAATTGGTCCAAACTGGGCTGGTTAGAGGCTCCCTCCACCATTAATTGGTCCAAACTGGGCTGGTTAGAGGCTCCCTCCACCATGAATTTGCCCAAACTGGGCTGTTTAGAGGCTCCCTCCACCATGAATTTGCCCAAACTGGGCTGGTTAGAGGCTCCCTCCACCATGAATTGGTCCAAACGGGTTTTTAGAGGCTCCCTTCACCATGAATTGGTCCAAACTTGGCTGTTTAGAGGCTCCCTCCACCATGAATTGGTCCAAACTGGGGTGGTTAGAGGCTCCCTCCACCATTAATTGGTCCAAACTGGGCTGGTTAGAGGCTCCCTCCACCATTAATTGGTCCAAACTGGGCTGGTTAGAGGCTCCCTCCACCATGAATTGGTCCAAACTGGGGTTTTTAGAGGCTCCCTCCACCATGAATTGGTCCAAACTTGGCTGTTTAGAGGCTCCCTCCACCATTAATTGGTCCAAACTGGGCTGGTTAGAGGCTCCCTCCACCATGAATTGGTCCAAACTGGGTTTTTTAGAGGCTCCCTCCACCATGAATTTGCCCAAACTGGGCTGTTTAGAGGCTCCCTCCACCATGAATTGGTCCAAACTGGGTTTTTTAGAGGCTCCCTCCACCATGAATTGGTCCAAACTGGGCTGGTTAGAGGCTCCCTCCACCATGAATTGGTCCAAACTGGGGTGGTTAGAGGCTCCCTCCACCATTAATTGGTCCAAACTGGGCTGGTTAGAGGCTCCCTCCACCATTAATTGGTCCAAACTGGGCTGGTTAGAGGCTCCCTCCACCATTAATTGGTCCAAACTGGGCTGGTTAGAGGCTCCCTCCACCATGAATTTGCCCAAACTGGGCTGTTTAGAGGCTCCCTCCACCATGAATTTGCCCAAACTGGGCTGGTTAGAGGCTCCCTCCACCATGAATTGGTCCAAACTGGGGTTTTTAGAGGCTCCCTCCACCATGAATTGGTCCAAACTTGGCTGTTTAGAGGCTCCCTCCACCATTAATTGGTCCAAACTGGGCTGGTTAGAGGCTCCCTCCACCATGAATTGGTCCAAACTGGGTTTTTTAGAGGCTCCCTCCACCATGAATTTGCCCAAACTGGGCTGTTTAGAGGCTCCCTCCACCATGAATTGGTCCAAACTGGGGTGGTTAGAGGCTCCCTCCACCATTAATTGGTCCAAACTGGGCTGGTTAGAGGCTCCCTCCACCATTAATTGGTCCAAACTGGGCTGGTTAGAGGCTCCCTCCACCATGAATTTGCCCAAACTGGGCTGGTTAGAGGCTCCCTCCACCATGAATTGGTCCAAACTGGGTTTTTTAGAGGCTCCCTCCACCATGAATTTGCCCAAACTGGGCTGGTTAGAGGCTCCCTCCACCATGAATTGGTCCAAACTGGGGTTTTTAGAGGCTCCCTCCACCATGAATTTGCCCAAACTCTGCTGGTTAGAGGCTCAATCCACCCTGATTTTCAAAACAAATGTTGGTGCCAACCTCAACTTACTACAAGGGCCAAATTCACTGCTGGTGACAAGCTCTCCTCACTGCAAGTGCCAAATACACATGTTTCAAGGTGTTTTCCTACTGTCAGAGAGGTGGTATTGAGTGTGTAAAGTGTGTAGTTGTTAGGCTGTGATGTTGGGGTAATAGAGGGTCTTTGGTGTGTTAGATGCCCCCAGACATGCTTCCCCTGCTGTCCCAGTGTCATTCCAGAGGTGTTGGCATCATTTCCTGGGGTGTCATAGTGGACTTGGTGACCCTCCAGACACGGATTTGGGTTTCCCCCTTAACGAGTATCTGTTCCCCATAGACTATAATGGGGTTCGAAACCCGTTCGAACACACGAACATTGAGCGGCTGTTCGAATCGAATTTCGAACCTCGAACATTTTAGTGTTCGCTCATCTCTAATAAAGACATTAGTCCATCAAGTCCAACCTATAACCCTACAATCCCTACAGTGTTGATCCAAAGAAAGGCAAAAAAAAAACAAAAACATGAGGCTTATGCCAATTGCCCATTTCAGGGAGAAAAAAAAAATCTCTTCCCAACTCCAATCTGGCAGTCAATATAAAAACTCTGGATCAACGTGTCTATAAAATCTAGAGTCCATAACCTATAATATTGTTCTCTTCAAGAAAGGCATCCAGGCCCTCTTTGAACTTGTTTAATGAATCCACCATCATCACTTCCTGGGGCAGAGACTTCCAGAGCCTCGCTGTTCTTACTGTGAAGAATCCCCTTCTATGTTGATGGTGAAACTTTCTCTCCTCCAGACGTAGAGGATGTCCCCTTGTCACTGTCACTGACCTAGGAGTAAAAAGATCCTTAGAAAGTTCTTTGTGTTGTCCTTTTATATAACACTGGATAGAGGCAACATACTATGTGGCATAAGGACTACAGGTCCTCCTACCGTCATACTGTCTGCTGAAATGTACATGAGACCTTGAATCTGCAATTATAGTGTGGAAGGTCTTTAGATCTGAGAACTTTCCGATTTCTAAGAGGAAATTCATGTTTTAATAATTCTGATTATGGTTTATGTTAGCAGTTATGTTTATTTTCATATGTCTGTCTACTTTTGCCAAATATATTTTATTTATTTAGACTTATAGATTCAATGGACTAGTTATAATTGTGCAAAAAAAGTACGCCATGACTTTTGGGCATAAAGTCTATCACCCAGCCACTGTAAATTGCAGAAATCTGCAAAAAATTATTACACATTATACTTCTTTAGCAGTGATATTTTTGTTCTACAGAAAAGGAATACTTGGCACGTAACGGAATAACAGAATTTGTGAAGACTTTTTTTCCTCTTTTAGACAAAATGTTGAAACAATTATGCAGCTCTGTTCCAAATCCAAAACATCATTTCTGTGTTATGATTTAACACTTCCATCTTTCTTGCTGTAAAACATTCCAAACACCGTGGAATTAAATTAAGTCCTTGAATTGCATTGATCCATGCAGATATTCTGCCAAGAGCACTAATGATTGTCAGCACAGTATGGATCCCAGATGAGGCAAGAGCCCAGGGAGTTTATTAGGAGAGACGATCTCAGCCATGAAATGGTAACTTAAATAAATCTGACTTCCAACCATTTCCTTCAGGGTGCATCATAATTTTTCCACTCATGGCACAGAAAATATATTGACTATAGTAAAATTTTTCATTTACGATATACATGCTTGTATTCATTTGGATCCCCGCTAGATTACAAAAGCAAATATGCTTCTTGAGATAAGGAGGGATTTATTTATAGTTATCTCCTGGGCTTCAACAGTTATTGTTCAATCACGCCAATATGACTTTATCCTTTTTGGTTATTAAAATATTGGATGTTCTAAAGGGTATTTCAGTCCAGATTACGTTCATAGGTTGATTTTCTTTACTTCCTGGGGTAAAAAAAAAAAAAAAAAAAAATCGTTTATTTATTATCTCTTCCTTGCAAAAACAATTGTAAATGTTTCTATTGTGATGTTAGTATTAACAAGGTTTTCTGGGCCACAAGGAAAAAAATAATGGAGGGCAGGGATGTGCTTAAAATAAAAAACAGAAGTCATACTCACCTGTCCTTTGACACTTTGTCCCAGCCATAGTGTCCTAGTCCTTGTTGCTGGTGTTTGGTGCTGATACATCAGCCATAATGGTTGATAATGGACTAAAGACCGTGGTAGGATGCAATATGCATGAGTAGAGTAGGTATGTATGACATAGTTTCTTTATTTTCTTTTAACCCCTTTCCTGACCACTGTGAATTTTTGTTTGGGCCTGGAAAATCCCACACTGTTATTGCAATAAGGGCAGCTTTTTGTTATTCAAAAACTAAAATTAGGATTTTTATTATATTTGAAAAGTATTGTATTTCGAGAGGATAACAAAAGCAGTCTAAATGATGTAACAGTGGAAACAACCAAAAAATGGCCCAATATAAATAGATTAATTATATATTAAGGTCATAATTTAAATCCTTAGCCATCTTGAACTTAGTATTACATCATGGGTTGCATGGGGATGAATGGAGCGAGCTCCATACAGGGCAGATGCCGGCTGTATAATACAGCCAAGACCTGCCACTAACAGCAGCGGTCGGTGCCCGCACTGATCGCTGCTGTTAACCCTTTACAAACTGCGGTCAAACGCAGCATGTAAATTGTGCAGGCGGCACGGGCGCCGCCATTTTCCGCCGATCGCCGCCCTCCTGAACATCACCAGAGGGTGGCGATCAGTTGCTATGACAGCTGGAAGCCTATTGAAGGCATTGGTTCTACTGCATGATGCCAGAGGCATCGTCTAATAGAACTGCTGTGACTTTGCTATTCACTGTAGTATTGCAGTGAATAGCATGAGCGATCAGACCCCCTAGGTTTCAAGGTACCTAAGGGGTCTGATTATAAATGTAAAAGAAGAAAAAAAAAATTAAAGTATTAAAAAAATTAAAAAAATATAAAAGTTCAAATCACCCCCCTTTCCCTAGATCACATATTAAAAGTAAATAAAGAGCATTAATCAAACATATTAGGTAGGCAATAAAGTTACTATAAGTGACCTTTCTTATCTATCTTCTTATACTGGGCACACCCAGGTAAGTGTATCACGGGGTAACTCTTCAAAACAATATGATTTCATGATAAGATGTCTATCCTATATATCTATATGAGGCCGCCAAGTGGTTGTGCTGGATCCTTTTATAATATATAGGATACAAATCAAACATCGAGGTAATTCTCTCAAGCAGAAAGGGACATATACCCTGCCATCCAGGTGGGGCGAAATATTTCTGTTTTACAAAAAAGAATAATATTGACGTTTATGTATATGTGTCACTACAGTATGTGTGTCTATATTTTATATTTATCATGATGTTTTAATGTATATGCAATAGTTCCTTATGAAAATGGAAGGCCTCGGATCTCTTAAACCTTGTTTACATCTTCAAAATATATAATAAAGACTATTATACATTTAATAAAGAGAATCATATGACTATTTTACTTTAATCTCGTTTTCAGTTACAATTCTGGCACAATTTTTTTTTATGGTAAAATTGTACATATTGGCGACAGTCCAGCAGTCCCGAGCAAGTAATTGTTAAAGGAAGAGTCATATATTTTATGAGACTAGCACACCCATTGTTATTTAATATTTATACCTTATTAGCACCTTGGTAAAAGGCCAAGTTACACTTCCAATCAAATACCACCAAATCGGGATCAGAACTGCACTTTTTTCTGAACAAATTAAAGATGAAACGTCTGAAATATTAAAGTGTCAAAGAACATGTCAGTATTGAGATGTCGGCAATACCCAGGGGGGAAAAAGAATAACAGAAATACAGAGTCAACTCCAATTCTAGAAGGTCAGTGCAAGTATCATCAACCTTCTTCTGAATAGCTCTTCTTTGAGTCTTTTGTTGGTGCTCCATGCTCAAGCATCCAATTTATCTATGTAAACTTGTCTTACATAAGTGAATACTGTTAACTCGATATGTATTTAAAAAAAAAAAAATCTTTATTCATTTATTCAAATAAACATGGACTCAGAACTTTGCAGCAAGGACAAAGGAACAAGACTTCTGGCTTTCCCAGCTGCACTCGGCTAATCTAAACATAGTGAATAAAGAGGACCAGCATATATATTCGTAATAGAGAAATCAAACCTTTTTTAAACTTTTTTTTTTTTTACATAGTCCTTTTAACCTTTTAATGTATGCTTCCCTGGCCTCAGATGCGTAGCAATTAGAGATGAGCGAACACTAAAATGTTCGAGGTTCGAAATTCGATTCGAACAGCCGCTCACTGTTCGAGTGTTCGAACAGGTTTCGAACCCCATTATAGTCTATGGGGAACATATACTCGTTAAGGGGGAAACCCAAATCCGTGTCTGGAGGGTCACCAAGTCCACTATGACACCCCAGGAAATGATACCAACACCCTGGAATGACACTGGGACAGCAGGGGAAGCATGTCTGGGGGCATAAAAGTCACTTTATTTCATGGAAATCCCTGTTAGCTTGCGATTTTCGCAAGCTAACTTTTCCCCATAGAAATGCATTGGCCAGTGCTGATTGGCCAGAGTACGGAATTCGACCAATCAGCGCTGGCTCTGCTGGAGGAGGCGGAGTCTAAGATCGCTCCACACCAGTCTCCATTCAGGTCCGACCTTAGACTTCGCCTCCTCCGGCAGAGCCAGCGCTGATTGGCCGAAGGCTGGCCAATGCATTCCTATGCGAATGCAGAGACTTAGCAGTGCTGAGCCAGTTCTGCTCAACTACACATCTGATGCACACTCGGCTCTGCTACATCTGATGCACACTCGGCTCTGCTACATCAGATGTACAGCGCTGGCTCTGCTGGAGGAGGCGGAGTCTAAGGTCGGACCTGAATGGAGACTGGTGTGGAGCGATCTTAGACTCCGCCTCCTCCAGCAGAGCCAGCGCTGATTGGTCGAATTCCGTACTCTGGCCAATCAGCGCTGGCCAATGCATTCTATTAGCGTGAGCTGAGTTTGCACAGGGGTTCTAGTGCACCCTCGGCTCTGCTACATCAGATGTACATCATCTGATGTAGCAGAGCCGAGTGTGCATCAGATGTAGCAGTGCCGAGTGTGCATCAGATGTGTAGTTGAGCAGAACTGGCTTAGCACTGCTAAGTCTCTGCATTCGCATAGGAATGCATTGGCCAGCCTTCGGCCAATCAGCGCTGGCTCTGCCGGAGGAGGCGGAGTCTAAGGTTGGACCTGAATGGAGACTGGTGTGGAGGGATCTTAGACTCCGCCTCCTCCAGCAGAGCCAGCGCTGATTGGTCGAATTCCGTACTCTGGCCAATCAGCGCTGGCCAATGCATTCTATTAGCCCGATGAAGTAGAGCTGAATGTGTGTGCTAAGCACACACATTCAGCTCTACTTCATCGGGCTAATAGAATGCATTGGCCAATCAGCGCTGGCCAATGCATTCTATTAGCGTGAGCTGAGTTTGCACAGGGGTTCTAGTGCACCCTCGGCTCTGCTACATCAGATGTACATCATCAGATGTAGCAGAGCCGAGTGTGCATCAGATGTAGCAGAGCCGAGTGTGCATCAGATGTGTAGTTGAGCAGAACTGGCTCAGCACTGCTAAGTCTCTGCATTCGCATAGGAATGCATTGGCCAGCCTTCGGCCAATCAGCGCTGGCTCTGCCGGAGGAGGCGGAGTCTAAGGTCGGACCTGAATGGAGACTGGTGTGGAGCGATCTTAGACTCCGCCTCCTCCAGTAGAGCCAGCACTGATTGGTCGAATTCCGTACTCTGGCCAATCAGCGCTGGCCAATGCATTCTATTAGCCCGATGAAGTAGAGCTGAATGTGTGTGCTAAGCACACACATTCAGCTCTACTTCATTGGGCTAATAGAATGCATTGGCCAATCAGCGCTGGCCAATGCATTCTATTAGCGTGAACTGAGTTTGCACAGGGGTTCTAGTGCACCCTCGGCTCTGCTATATCAGATGTACATCATCTGATGTAGCAGAGCCGAGTGTGCATCAGACGTGTAGTTGAGCAGAACTGGCTCAGCACTGCTAAGTCTCTGCATTCGCATAGGAATGCATTGGCCAGCCTTCGGCCAATCAGCGCTGGCTCTGCCGGAGGAGGTGGAGTCTAAGGTCGGACCTGAATGGAGACTGGTGTGAAGCGATCTTAGACTCTGCCTCCTCCAGCAGAGCCAGTGCTGATTGGTCGAGTTCCGTACTCTGGCCAATCAGCGCTGTCCAATGCATTCCTATTGGAAAAAGTTTATGTCACAAAAATCACAATTACACACCCGATAGAGCCCCAAAAAGTTATTTTTAATAACATTCCTACCTAAATAAAGGTTATCCCTAGCTATCCCTGCCTGTACAGCTATCCCTGTCTCATAGTCACAAAGTTCACATTCTCATATGACCCGGATTTGAAATCCACTATTCGTCTAAAATGGAGGTCACCTGATTTCGGCAGCCAGTGACTTTTTCCGATTTTTTTTCGATGCCTCCGGTGTCGTAGTTCCTGTCCCACCTCCCCTGCGCTGTTATTGGTGCAAAAAAAGCACCAGGGAAGGTGGGAGGGGAATCGAATTTTTTTGGAGTTTGCCACGTGATGTTCGATTCGAATCGAACACATCGAACAGCCTGATATCCGATCGAACATGTGTTCGATAGAACACTGTTCGCTCATCTCTAGTAGCAATTAATAAGAGGCTCAGGTCATTTGTACTCCAGAAACTGAAATCTGGTGTAAGTATTCAAACAAATGCCGGGTAGTTAGGACACTTCCCCTTTCTACCCAGTACCTTCCATTTACCACCCACAATGGGCCCACTTTAGGCTGGGGCCCCACGTGGTGTTTTACAGTCCCTACGAATATCATCCACACCAATGAGTTTTTTGGAAATTTTCATTTCAATTATACCTACGGAAATGCTGGTGGTCCACCAGCCGTTTAGGTGGACAGCCATGTCTTGATAAGTTTGCAGTAGTAGAATAATTTTTTCATTTTTTGGATGATGGATTGAACAGGGCTCCAGGGGATGTTCAAAAGTTGAGATATGTTTTTATTATCTATGGTAGCCTGCACACGGCTGCGTATCACATTGAAAGCAATAGGGAAAAAAGCCTCTCACTGATTTCAATGGGTAGCGCACATATGCTGGCATCTATAGAAATCAATGGGATCTGTTTTTTATGCATTCATTCTGAACGAGTTTTACGTTCAGAATGAGTGGAGCGTAACTCTGTATGCAGGCTCCATAATCCTGCTTTGAACTTCTCTACAACTTTATTTCTGACTTGTATGGTGAGTTCCTTGGTCTTCATGATACTGTTTGTTCACTAGTGTTTTCTAACAAATCACTTAGGTCTTCACAGAACAGGTGTAATTCTACTGAGACTAAATTACAAACTTCGGAAGGCAATTGATTACACTGAAGTTTATTTAGGAGTATCAGAGTACAAGAGGTTGCATACTTTTCCACATCACACTAAAATTTTTAAAAACCATGTATCATTTTCCTTCCACTTCTCAATTATCTTCTACTTTGTGTCGGTCTATCACTTAACTGTATTTTATTGAGATATTAAGTTTGTGGTTGAAAGGTGACAAAATGTGAAAAAGTTCAAGGGGTATGACTATGTTTGCTGTTTGTGAATAGGTTCTTCTAATGAATGTTTTTTTTTTCTGTTTTATGAAGAGATGTTACCTATTCCATGTCAGTTTATGAATAAGCTTTTCTATTGTATACGTAAAAGTTGTAAAAATAAAATAAGATTTACCTATATTACTTGCAACCTATAATGGTCATTTTTAATAAAATTGTCCTGATTATTTTGTTTAACCCCTTCCCGACATGCGCAGTAATAGTACGGCGCATGTCGGGTCTGTAACTATGGCGACCGCCCGGGAGCCGGGCGGCCGCCATAGCCGCCGGGTGTCTACTGCTTTAAGCAGTAGACAACCGGCTCTCATGCATTAACTCTCAGGCATTAACCCCTCTGGCGCTGCAGTCAAAGGTGCCGGAGGCGCCATTTTCCCGGCGGCGCATGGGCGCCGCCATTTTGGCCGGGATCGCCGGCTCCTGGAGCATGCTCCAGGGCTGACGTCCCATTGCCATGACAGCCGGGAGCCTTGTACAGGCTCCCAGGCTTGTCTGCAAATCCTCTCTTTTGCAGGCTGGTCTATGCAGCCTGCAAAAGAAAGGATGCTTTTTTGCAATGCATTGCAATGCATTAGCATTGTAATGCACTTCATTAGTGATCAGACCCCCTGGGGTTCAACACCCCTAGGGGGTCTAATAAATGCAAAAAAAAAATAAAAAAGTTAAAAAAAATATTAAAAAATATAAAAAGAATTAAAAGTTCAAATCACCCCCCTTTCCCTAGAACACATATAAAAGTAGTTAAAAAATGTGAAACATATACATGTTAGGTATCCCCGCGTCCAAAATCGCCCACTCTACAAAGCTATAAAAATATTTTTCCTGTTCGGTAAACGCCGTAGCGGGAAAAATAGTCGAAAGTGCCAAACCGCCGTTTTTTCACTGTTTTGATTCTGATAAAAATTTGAATAAAAAGTGATCAAAGCAATAACATTTCCTGAAAATGGTATAACTAAAAAGTACACACAGCCCCGCAAAAAAAGACGCCCTATGCATCCCCGTACACTTACATATAAAAAAGTTACGGCCGTCGGAATATGGCGACTTTTAGAAAAAAATTTTTTTAACACAGTTTTGGAATTTTTTCTAGGGGTCAAAATGTAAATAAAACCATATAAATTTGGTATCCCTGGAACCGTACCGAAATACAGAATATAAGGGACATGTCATTTTGGCTGCACAGTGAACGCCGTAAAACCAAAGCCCGTAAGAAAGTCGCAGAAATGCATTTTTTCTTCAAATCCACCCCATTCTGAATTTTTTTCCTGCTTCCCAGTACATTATATAGAATAATTAATGGTAGCATCATGAAGAAAAATTTGTCCCGCAAAAATTAAGACCTCATATGGCTCTGGGAGCGGAGAAATAACAAAGTTATGCGGTTTAGAAGGAGGGGAGTCAAAAACGAAAAACGAAAATCAAAAAATGCCATCGGCGGGAAGGGATTAAACAGATTTTATTTAGACTCAATAATATATTTCACTAGTTGTCTAAAGCATTCATAAAATCACATAACTAGATTCTAACAATCATAACATTTAGAGCTAGATATTAGAACATTCTTAGAACCAAAGTTGAAAGAAATCACCCAGAACTGTGTATTCCACAAGAGCAGACATAGACTGCTTATTTTATCTGGCACCATCCTAAACATTGAGAGCCAATGCTGTTGAATTTTCAGGCAAATGAAAAGGATGCAAATAAAATTTGCTCCAGTCTAAGCATTAAAAGATAAAATAGAAGAAATACAAGAGATTTAAAAAAAGAAAATACAATGATCCTTTGCCTAAAATGACCCACTCCTTTAACTTCATTGCAAATAAATGCAATCTTTCACAAGTTAAGTTGCTTTTTATAGCAGCTGTTAGAGTCATATATGGTTATCATGTTTCCCCAGGAAAAAAATAGTCTTTACCTATTACCTGTGAACAGTTTTCTGCCTTTATTGCAATCCATCAGTTCCTCAGCAACAGTAACTGCAGTGTGTGCAAGACTGATATCACCGCCACTGCCTTTCATATCAGTTTCACTTTATAATTGCTTTATAATCTGGTAGTGGTAGTCATACTTTTGTAGGCTCCAGCACATCTTTACTTGTTCCCAAAGAGTGGTAAAGTTAACAGTAGTAGAGAGGAGACAGGTACTGGTGCCAGAGGGGATTTAGTAGCTTCACAGCAGTATAGCTAGCTGTTCTAGATAGCTTAGCTTGTGTCATAGGCCAGTTACAGCCAACTCTGCAACCGGAAAGCTGTGAATTAATACCATGGGCTGCACATGGTGGACATGAGGACATGAGTATGTCCCCATGTACAGCCCATGCAAGGACCATGCTTTCCGTGGCTCCTTCCATTAAATGAAACGGAAGCATGGGCCACAAAATAGGACAGGAATAGGACATATCCTATCAAAGGCAGCCCAGACTGTTGGCCCAGACATGGAACCGTGAAATTCATGGTGGTGTGTGCGGGCCCATAGAAAAGAATGGGTCAGTATACTATCCATGAATACATGATATTGCACTGACCCACACCACGATCATCTACAAGGGACCTTAGACTAAAGTCCGACGTAGTGAAGCTCAGCAAAAAAAAAAAAAAAAACACTGCATTTTTCATTGTAATTTTTAGAGATGAGCGAGTAGTATTCAATCGAGTAAGTATTTGAGCGAATACTACGGTATTTTAAACACTCCTACTCAGTCAAATATCACGCGGTAAAAGCCTTTCTGTTTACCAAGTGGTATTCGACCGAGTACGAGTGTTTCGAATACCATAGTATTTGATCGAATACCTACTTGATCAAATACTACTTACTGTGATGAATCGCAGTCTCGCCCAGAACCACTTTGGCGCAGAAACCGCGATCACCTTCTTATCTATACCGTCCACTCTCACAGCCAGAGAGAGGACCGGGCCTTATAGGATAATACGAGAAGAGCCTTCTAAAGTTTTAAAATTTTATTAACCCAAGATGGTCGACACTAGTCAGCCAGAGATATATATAAAGATATACTCTGGCGGTTACAAGCTTATACGGTTACAGAAAGGTACGTGCAGTAAGATAAAAAGAATAAGAGATTAGAAACAGGGTTATAATACCAGATTCGGTCTCCGGAATTCCACTCATGAAATCCAGGGCACATAGCTTTAGAGTCCTTTTAGGTAGTCCACAGATGGAAAGGAGTTGATGACCCCATTAACAGAATAGTCCAGGGTGCATGGTATTTCCATAGGCGTTAGTCAATAGTCCAGGGGAACATGTTCCACAGCATCACAGCACCTAGTGACACATGCCAGTAGACCAGGAAGAACACAGCCAAAGAACAAAGAACTATATCCTAGCATTTCATCCAGGCTGTATATTTTTTGCACTTCCATGTCTTCTTATCTGCACTAGTGTCAGTCTTTTGATCTTCACTGATTTTATTGGTGTTTCTGGCCAAGTGTTTACTTGGATCCACACTGCCAGTCTCCTCATGTGTCACAGTTTGTAGATTAATTAGTTAACGACTTAAATTAGTGCTAGTCTGAAGCTGTGCTTTCCTATATAAGTAGATATAGCGTATGGGGTGCATCTCATATGCGGGGGCATCTCATCTGCAGCATGCATCTTAACCAAATTGCATCTTAACCGAAGTGCAGATTAACCAAAGTGCACTTATACATGGCACTTAAACAGGGCACGAAACAGGCTAACCATGGCAGAACACCAGGTAAATTTCAACCTAAAACAACAAGTTTTACCTCATGGTATCCTGTAGCTGCACTGTCTCTTACTATCTTAGCCATTGTCTTCCTGCAGATCTCTCCTCCATCTCTACCACCAGTACACACCATCCATATCAGTCCCTCTTTTCTTCCTTCTCCCATGTACAGCTCTCACACACTTTTCACACTCTTTAATCATCCCTTTATTTCTTTTAGCAGTGACACCAAACAGAAGCGCCCACATAAATCCCTGAACCACCTTCTGTCTCTGTCCATGTTACTCCTCCTCGCTGCTGGGGACATCTCTCCTAACCCCGGCCCTCCTTCCTTCACTAACTCTTCTTCCTGCACACATAGAAGGCCTACAAACCTCATCAATATTTACCATGTTCCTTCCCCTCATCTCTCCCCTGTCTCCTTTAACTGCTCTCTCTGGAACGCCCGCTCAGTGTGTAACAAACTAGAATATATTAATGACTTATTCCTTAGTAAATCCCTCAGCCTGCTCGCCTTTACTGAAACTTGGATCCAGCAGGCAGACACTGCCTCCCCTGCTGCTCTGTGTCATGGTGGCCTACAATTCTCACATACCTCTAGGCCTGACAACAGGCAGGGTGGTGGGGTAGGATTACTGCTGTCACCGCAGTGCATTTTTCAGTCCATTCCCCCGGTCCCCTCACTCACATTCTCCTCATTTGAAGTCCATGCTATCAGACTTTTCCGGCCACTCTCCTTACGTGTAGCTGTGATCTACCGCCCACCTGGCTCACCCTACCAATTTTTGGACCACTTTGCTTCTTGGCTTCCCCACTTTTTATCCAGTGACATTCCTACCCTCATCATGGGTGACTTTAACATCCCTATTGCCCCCCCTCACTCCCCGGCTGCCTCACAGTTTCTCTCATTAACCACTTCTCTTGGTCTCTCATAGAGATGAGCGAACAGTGTTCTATCGAACACATGTTCGATCGGATATCAGGGTGTTCGCCATGTTCGAATCGAATCGAACACCACGTGGTAAAGTGCGCCAAAATTCGATTCCCCTCCCACCTTCCCTGGCGCCTTTTTTGCACCAATAACAGCGCAGGGGAGGTGGGACAGGAACTACGACACTGGGGGCATTGAAAAAAATTGGAAAAAGTCATTGGCTGCCGAAATCAGGTGACCTCCATTTTAGACGAATAGTGGATTTCAAATCCGGGTCATATGAGAATGTGAACTTTGTGACTATGAGACAGGGATAGCTGTACAGGCAGGGATAGCTAGGGATAACCTTTATTTAGGGGGGAATGTTATTAAAAATAACTTTTTGGGGCTCTATCGGGTGTGTAATTGTGATTTTTGTGAGATAAACTTTTTCCCATAGGGATGCATTGGCCAGCGCTGATTGGCCGAATTCCGTACTCTGGCCAATCAGTGCTGGCCAATGCATTCTATTAGCTTGATGAAGCAGAGTGTGCACAAGGGTTCAAGCGCACCCTCGGCTCTGATGTAGCAGAGCCGAGGCTGCACAAGGGTTCAAGCGCACCCTCGGCTCTGATGTAGGAGAGCCGAGGGTGCACTTGAACCCTTGTGCACCCTCAGCTCTGCTACATCAGAGCCGAGGGTGCGCTTGAACCCTTGTGCACACTCTGCTTCATCAAGCTAATAGAATGCATTGGCCAGCGCTGATTGGCCAATGTATTCTATTAGCCTGATGAAGTAGAGCTGAATGTGTGTGCTAAGCACACACATTCAGCTCTACTTCATCGGGCTAATAGAATGCATTGGCCAGCGCTGATTGGCCAGAGTACGGAACTCGACCAATCAGCGCTGGCTCTGCTGGAGGAGGCGGAGTCTAAGATCGCTCCACACCAGTCTCCATTCAGGTCCGACCTTAGACTCCGCCTCCTCCGGCAGAGCCAGCGCTGATTGGCCGAATTCCGTACTCTGGCCAATCAGCACTGGCTAATGCATTGTATTGGCTTGATGAAGCAGTGCTGAATGTGTGTGCTTAGCACACACATTCAGCTCTACTTCATCGGGCTAATAGAATGCATTGGCCAGCGCTGATTGGCCGAATTCCGTACTCTGGCCAATCAGCACTGGCTAATGCATTGTATTGGCTTGATGAAGCAGTGCTGAATGTGTGTGCTTAGCACACACATTCAGCTCTACTTCATCGGGCTAATAGAATGCATTGGCCAATCAGCGCTGGCCAATGCATTCTATTAGCGTGAACTGAGTTTGCACAGGGGTTCTAGTGCACCCTCGGCTCTGCTACATCAGATTGCTACATCTGATGTAGCAGTGCCGAGTGTGCATCAGATGTGTAGTTGAGCAAAACTGACTCAGCACTGCTAAGTCTGCATTCGCATAGGAATGCATTGGCCAGCCTTCGGCCAATCAGCGCTGGCTCTGCCGGAGGAGGCGGAGTCTAAGGTCGGACCTGAATGGAGACTGGTGTGGAGCTATCTTAGACTCCGCCTCCTCCAGCAGAGCCAGCGCTGATTGGTCGAGTTCCGTACTCTGGCCAATCAGCACTGGCTAATGCATTGTATTGGCTTGATGAAGCAGTGCTGAATGTGTGTGCTTAGCACACACATTCAGCTCTACTTCATCGGGCTAATAGAATGCATTGGCCAATCAGCGCTGGCCAATGCATTCTATTAGCGTGAACTGAGTTTGCACAGGGGTTCTAGTGCACCCTCGGCTCTGCTACATCAGATTGCTACATCTGATGTAGCAGTGCCGAGTGTGCATCAGATGTGTAGTTGAGCAAAACTGACTCAGCACTGCTAAGTCTGCATTCGCATAGGAATGCATTGGCCAGCCTTCGGCCAATCAGCGCTGGCTCTGCCGGAGGAGGCGGAGTCTAAGGTCGGACCTGAATGGAGACTGGTGTGGAGCGATCTTAGACTCCGCCTCCTCCAGCAGAGCCAGCGCTGATTGGCCGAATTCCGTACTCTGGCCAATCAGCACTGGCTAATGCATTGTATTGGCTTGATGAAGCAGTGCTGAATGTGTGTGCTTAGCACACACATTCAGCTCTACTTCATCGGGCTAATAGAATGCATTGGCCAGCGCTGATTGGCCGAATTCCGTACTCTGGCCAATCAGCACTGGCTAATGCATTGTATTGGCTTGATGAAGCAGTGCTGAATGTGTGTGCTTAGCACACACATTCAGCTCTACTTCATCGGGCTAATAGAATGCATTGGCCAATCAGCGCTGGCCAATGCATTCTATTAGCGTGAACTGAGTTTGCACAGGGGTTCTAGTGCACCCTCGGCTCTGCTACATCAGATTGCTACATCTGATGTAGCAGTGCCGAGTGTGCATCAGATGTGTAGTTGAGCAAAACTGACTCAGCACTGCTAAGTCTGCATTCGCATAGGAATGCATTGGCCAGCCTTCGGCCAATCAGCGCTGGCTCTGCCGGAGGAGGCGGAGTCTAAGGTCGGACCTGAATGGAGACTGGTGTGGAGCGATCTTAGACTCCGCCTCCTCCAGCAGAGCCAGCGCTGATTGGCCGAATTCCGTACTCTGGCCAATCAGCACTGGCTAATGCATTGTATTGGCTTGATGAAGCAGTGCTGAATGTGTGTGCTTAGCACACACATTCAGCTCTACTTCATCGGGCTAATAGAATGCATTGGCCAATCAGCGCTGGCCAATGCATTCTATTAGCGTGAACTGAGTTTGCACAGGGGTTCTAGTGCACCCTCGGCTCTGCTACATCAGATTGCTACATCTGATGTAGCAGTGCCGAGTGTGCATCAGATGTGTAGTTGAGCAAAACTGACTCAGCACTGCTAAGTCTGCAATCGCATAGGAATGCATTGGCCAGCCTTCGGCCAATCAGCGCTGGCTCTGCCGGAGGAGGCGGAGTCTAAGGTCGGACCTGAATGGAGACTGGTGTGGAGCTATCTTAGACTCCGCCTCCTCCAGCAGAGCCAGCGCTGATTGGTCGAGTTCCGTACTCTGGCCAATCAGCACTGGCCAATACATTTCTATGGGGAAAAGTTAGCTTGCGAAAATCGCAAACTGACAGGGATTTCCATGAAATAAAGTGACTTTTATGCCCCCAGACATGCTTCCCCTGCTGTCCCAGTGTCATTCCAGGGTGTTGGTATCATTTCCTGGGGTGTCATAGTGGACTTGGTGACCCTCCAGACACGAATTTGGGTTTCCCCCTTAACGAGTTTATGTTCCCCATAGACTATAATGGGGTTCGAAACCCATTCGAACACTCGAACAGTGAGCGGCTGTTCGAATCGAATTTCGAACCTCGAACATTTTAGTGTTCGCTCATCTCTAGTCTCTCACAATGTTCTTCTTCCGCCACACATATAGACGGTAACACGATTGATCTAGTCTTCCATCGACTCCTCACAGTCTCTAAATTTTCTAACTCTTCTCTGCCGCTTTCTGACCACAATCTTCTATCTCTCACCATCAGTGCTCTCTCCCCTTCACAAGACGCCCCTACCCATCACACATATAGGAACTTGCGTGCTATTGACACCCAGCACCTCTCAGATACTCTACAGTCCTCCCTGTCCCCCATCTCTTCAATCTCCTGTCCCAATCTGGCCACCAGTCACTATAATGATACCCTCAAAAATGCATTGGATGAGGTTGCTCCCCCCTCCACTCGTAAAGTCCCACATAGGAGGCATCAGCCCTGGCACACGCCACAGACACGATTTCTTCAGCGCTGCTCTAGGTGTGCCGAACGTCTATGGAGAAAATCACGCTCACCTGCAGATTTCCTCCACTTCAAGTTTATGCTTAAAACATATAGCTCTGCCCTTTACCTTGCCAAACAAGACTTTCACCGCCCTCATCTCTTCTCTCTCCAGCAACCCTAAAAGGCTTTTTGAAACCTTTCACTCCTTACTCACACCCAAGGTGCAGACGCCATTCACAGACCTTAGTGCTGATGACCTGGCCATGTATTTCCATGATAAAATTGATAAGATCCGTCAGGAAATTACTGCCCAAGCCCCAGGTGGCATTGACTCCCACACCTACGATAGTACTGATCCCCTCACCAGCCGCACTTTAGACTGTCCATTCTCATTTTTTGAACCTGTCACAGAAGAGGAAGTTTCCCAGCTACTTTCTTCATCTCGCCCCACAACCTGCAGTAGTGACCCCTTCCCCTCACACCTTCTCCAATCTCTGTCCCCTGCTGTCACTACTTACCTTACTAAAATATTTAACCTCTCTCTCTCTTCTGGAATCTTCCCATCCTCCTTCAAGCATGCTGTTATAATCCCGCTACTGAAAAAACCCTCCCTGGACCCATCCTGTGCTGCTAACTATCGACCCGTCTCTAACCTCCCCTTCATCTCTAAACTTTTGGAACGCCTGGTTTATTCTCGGTTAATCCGTTATCTCTCTGCTAACTCTCTGCTTGACCCCTTACAATCTGGTTTCCGCGCTCTGCACTCTACTGAAACAGCTCTCACAAAAGTCTAAAATGATCTACTAAAGGCTAAATCCAATGGTGACTTCTCTCTTCTTATTCTTCTGGACCTCTCTGCAGCTTTTGACACTGTTGACCATCAACTTCTCCTCACTATGCTCCGCTCAGTTGGCCTCAATGACACTGCACTCTCCTGGTTCTCCTCTTATCTCTCAGGCCGCACTTTCAGTGTATCATTTGCGGGCTCTGTTTCCTCTCCTCTTTCCCTTGCTGTTGGGGTTCCTCAGGGCTCGGTCCTCGGCCCCCTGCTCTTTTCTCTCTACACAGCCCCCATTGGACAAACCATCGCCAGATTTGGCTTCAGGTACCATTTTTATGCTGATGACACCCAATTATACACATCTTCCCGTGACATCACCCCTGCACTCATTCAGAACACCAGTGACTGTCTCTCTGCTGTCTCTAATATCATGTCCTCGCTCTATCTGAAACTAAATCTCTCTAAGACTGAACTACTACTGTTTCCACCATCTAACAGATCTGTCCCTGGTATATCCATTGCAGTCTCAGGCCTTACTATAACTCCTAGGCAGCATGCCCGCTGCCTTGGGGTCATATTTGACGCAGACCTTTCCTTCACCCCTCATATTGAATCACTCGCACGTTCATGTCACCTCCACCTCAAAAACATCTCCAGAATACGCCCTTTCCTTACCAGAGATACACTAAAGACACTTATTGTCTCTCTGATTCATTCTCGCCTTGACTACTGTAATTCCTTACTAATCGGTCTTCCCCTCACTAAACTCTCTCCTCTACAATCTATTCTGAATGCAGCGGCCAGGCTCATCTATCAGGCTAGACGCTACAGCGATGCCTCCGGTCTGTGCCAGTCGCTACATTGGCTGCCTATTCATTATAGAATAAAATATAAAGTTATTACTCTCATCCACAAGGCTCTCCATAATGCCGCACCTCCCTACATTTCTTCCCTCATCTCTGTCTACCGCCCAACCCGTGCTCTCCGCTCACTCAATGACCTAACACTTACATCCTCTATTATCAGAACCTCCCATGCTCGTATACAAGACTTCTCCCGAGCTGCACCACTTCTCTGGAATGCTCTACCCCGGACAATCAGATTAACTCCCAACTTCTACAGTTTCAAACGCAAACTAAAGACGCATCTTTTCAAACAAGCCTATCACAATTCCTAATGCACAAAATTGTCTGAACACTGTATAAGCAATGCCGCCCCTGCTACCTCTTGTGTCACCCTCTCTACCTCATAGATTGTAAGCTCTTTTGAGCAGGGCCCTCAGTCCCATTGTGTGAAATGACGTTCTTTGTTATGTATGTCTGTATCTGAACCCTATAAATTGTACAGCGCTGCGGAATATGTTGGCGCTATATAAATAAAATGTATTATTATTATTATTATTATTACTCATCTCTATTAATTTTTTAGAGTTTTCCTCTGTGGACCTTCTGCCCCTACTATACTTATATTGAAAATGCCAGTGTTTCCACAGGTATAATTGACAGGCTGCGATTTTCAAAAATTGGATTTTCTCTGCAGTGTCTGCAGAGTCCTATTCATTTTGCAAGTACTGTGGCCAAAACGCTGCTTTATCTCAACAAGGGGCCTCATCTTCAGCCACCATCCTATTACTGACACAGATATCTATATACATAAATTATACCGCACTATCAATTTGTGAAACAATCGGATATTGTTCTTTAGTACATTCTATATCTTCTATAATAACGCACTCCAGGATGTACCCAAACTACACTACTGAAAGGGCACACAATGCATCCCAGGACACACTGAAAGAAACAATATAGCAGAAACCGAGCATTGTAACTCCTGCAGCTAAAACTCATTAGTCATGTTTAACCACTTAAACGTATAAGAACATCTACCTACTCGAGAAATCAATTTCTCTTTGTATAGAATCGATTTTATACAAAAAAAGAAACTAGAATTCAAGACTGTCTATTGAGCATCTGAAGTGTTAGCTCCAACTCATGTCCAGGTCTCTGTGATGCTATTGCTGATAATTCAACTACTGCAGCTCTATGAAATCCTTCACAGCAGGAGTGATGGAGTCTGCAGTCAGTCTGTGTAATCTAAGCAACACTCTGAAGATGTAGAAACACTGTACATTACATCTTCAGGTCTTAACAGAGTGTTCTTTTTATCAAAATAGTTACATTATATGGATCATACATTTCTGTAAAGCCGGGATTAGGTAAAACAGCATGAAGAAAATGGCAACCATAGAGGTGCAATTACATCTAAAACCACAGTGGGTTTACCAATATTACAAAAACCGCAATAAAAAATAATCAAAAACATGATAAGATTTTTTTTTTTCTTAAAAAAATTATGCTTTTAAAAAAAAATGTCATTTTAGTTTGGATGAAGTTTCTCAACGCTGTCAATTTAATGTCTTCTACCATGGAATGATTATTGTACTACCTAAATATTACAAATATAGGTTAGGATATATGATTGCTGGATTATGTGAACCAAACTGTTGGCCGTATCAAGCTCAACAATTATAAGGAAAGGAGAAGAATGTGAAGATCTACCCCTATTCTGCACTAATACTATATCTGTCTTGCATCTGATGGGTTTTCATGGATCTCCCATACATCTGAGTGTATGGAGGGATCCATGAAAACGGTAAAAATAAGACATGACCTATATTTTGACAGCCCATTATTTTTTGATGGATCATCAAAATAACAGTCATGTGAATAGCCCCCATTGACTGACATTGAATTTAATACTGCTATGTGACATCCATTAAAAAAACAGCTAAAGGCTACATTCACCATCCATCTTCCCATCAACTCTGACCAGCTTCCCTGTCCCTGCTGAAGAAAAGCCTCCGCACAGCATGATGCTGCCACCACCATGTTTAACAGTGGGGATGGTGTGTTTAGGGTGATGAGCAGTGTTATTTTTCTACTTATTTCTATTTAGGTCAGAAAGTTCAACTTTGGTTTGATCTGGCCAGAGCACTTTATTCCACATATTTGCTGTGTCCCCTCTATGGCTCATGGCAAACTGCAAATGGCACGTCTTATGTCTTTCTTTCTACAATGGTTTTCTTTTTGCCACTCTCCCATAAAGGTCAGATTTGTGGAGTAGAAGACTTATTGTTGTCCTGTGGACAGATTCTCCCACCTGAGCTGAGGATTTCTGCAGCTCGTCCAGACTGACCATGGACTTCTTGTCTGCTTCTCTGACAAGTGCTCTCCTTGCTTGATCTGTCAGTTTAGGTGGACGGCCATGCCTTGGAAGGTTGTCAGTAGAGATGAGTGAAACAGTGAAATATTTGAGATTCGATATTCGTTTTGAGTAGAGCCTCAATATTTGACTACTCGATTGAATATCGAATCCCATTATAGTCTATGGGAAAAAAATGCTCGTTTCAGGGGAAACCACTATTTGACTAAAGGAGAGTCACCAAGTCCACGATTATCAGGAGGAGAGTGTTTAGGAGGAGCGCTGTGCAGTTAAAGCGCACAGACCCCATTATAATGTATGGGGTCCGTGCGCTTTAACTGCACAGCGCTTGCAGTTGCGGTGATAAAAAGTAAGCTCCCTCGTAACAGCAAGCTGCCAGCTCTCCTGACTAGCAAGGACGAGCCTGCTGCAGAACCAGCGTTGATTTGCCGAATGCTATGCACTGTATAGCATTCGGCCAATCAACGCTGGCTCTGTATCGAATATTTACTGCGAATAGCTAGTAGTATTCGATCGAGTACGAATATTTTGAATACTGTAGTATTCGATCGAATACCTACTCGATCAAATACTACTCGCTCATCTCTAGTTGTCAGTAGAGATGAGCGAACACTGTTCGATCAAATAGATAATCGATTGAATATCAGGCTGTTCGGGGTATTCGATTCCAATCGAATACCACACGGCAAACGCAGTAAAAATTTGTATCCTCTCCCACCTTCCCTGGCGCTTTTTTGCACCAATAACTGTGCAGGGGAGGTGGGATAGGAACTACGACAATGGAGGCATCGAAAAAAACTCGGAAAAAGTAATTGGCTGGCTAAATCAGATGACCTCCAATTTATACGAACAGTGGATTTAATATCTGGTTCATATGAGACTGTGAACTACGTGACTGTTAGGCAAGGATAGATGTACTGGCAGGGTTAGCTAGGGATTACCTTTATTTAGGTGGGAATGTCACTCACAAGGCTCTTTGGGGCTCTATCTGGTCGGGATCCCTGTCAGCTTGCGATATGCGCAAGATGATTTTTTCCTATAGGAATGCATTGTTGATGTTGATGTTGTTGATTGGCCGAATGCCATACAGAGTACAGCATTTGGCCAATCAACGCTGGTTATGACGGAGGCTCGTCTGTGAGGAGGCGGAGTCTAAGATCGGATCAGAATGGAGACTGCTGTGGACCGATATTAGACTCCGCCTCCTCCGGCAGAACCAGGGTTGATTGGCCAAATGCTGTACTCTGTATGGCATTTGGCCAATCAACGCTGGTCAATGCATTCCTATGCGAAGATGTAGCAGAGCTGGCCATGCGCTGAGCTCTGCTACACCCAACCATCCCTCCATCTACTCCTCCTGTCACACACACAGCTCTGCACTACACGCAACCATCTCTCCATCTACTCCTCCTGTCACATACACAGTTCTACACTACACCCAACCACCCCTCCATCTACTCCTCCTGTCACACAGCTCTGCATTACATCCAACCACCCCTCTATCTTCTCCTCCAGTCACACACAAAGCTCTGCACTACACCCAACCATCCCTCCATTTACTCCTCCTGTCACACAAATCTCGGGTGTAGCAGAGCTCAGCGCACACTCAACTCTGCTACATCTCTGGTGTACTGGCAGGATTAGCTAGGGATTACCTTTATTTAGGTGGGAATGTTATTCACCCAACTCTTTGGGCTCTATCTCATCGGGATCCCTGTCAGCTTGTGATATGCGGGAGCTGACTTTTTCCCATAGGAATGCATTGACGAGCGTTGATTGGCCGAATGCCATACAGAGTACAGCATTCGGCCAATCAACGCTGGTTCTGCCGGAGGCTCGTCTGTGAGGAGGCAGAGTCTAAGATCAGTCCACAGCAGTCTCCATTGTGGTCCGATCTTAGACTCTGCCTCCTCCGGCAGAACCAGTGTTGGCATTCGGGCCAATCAACGCTGGTCAATGCATTCCTATGGAAAAAAAGTCAGCTCGCGCATATCGCAATCTGACAGGGATCCCAACGTAATACAGTGACATGGGCATGTTAGATGCCCCCAGACATGCTTCCCCTGCTGTCTCAGTTGCATTCCAGGGTGTTGGCATCATTTCCTGGGGTGTCATAGTGGACTTGGCGACCCTCCTGAGTCGAATGGTGGATTCCCCTGAAACAAACCTTTTTTCCCATAGACTATAATGGGGTCCGATATTCGTTCGAATAGTCGAATATTGAGGAGGTTGAATACTTTTCCATGTCACACTTTTCAGATTTTTATTTGATTAAAATTTTAAAAAGCATGTATCATTTTCCTTCCACTTCTCAATTATCTGCTACTTTGTGTTGGTCTATCATTTAGATGTATTTTATTGAGATTTTAAGTTTGTGATCGAAAGGTGACAAAATGTGAAAAAGTTCAAGGGGTATGAATATTTTTGCTGTGTTCCATGACATATGGCCATGTGACGGCTAGTTCAAAAACCAGCATTGCATGGCTACCCATGCAAATAAAATATGTATAATAGTATAATAGTATGTATAGTATGTATAGCTAAAGAACTCCTGGAATATAAAGATACAATATACTATGCAAACCATACTTATGACATAATAAGACATAATGACATAATGACATAATAAGAATAAATGACCACAGTCAGAAGGTACAGTAGCAGGTATAATAGATGCTATGGAGATTAATAAGTAAAGAGAGAAGATATGCAGTGAGTGATTACTATAAAAGATGCAGAAGAAGCATCAACTTGAATAAAGATAGCGAGGATAGAGCCGCAATAGAATGGAGACCCTGTTACTTATAGTAGCCATGAATAAAGGGGGTCACATGGTTATTCTGCAACTCAGTCCTATTTATTTGATTTAGACTGCGTTGCACCATGGCCATGTGACCAAGGGAAATGGTATCCTTTCCTTAGAAGAAGAATGCAGCCATGTTTTCTAATTCTAATTTTGTTCTGCCATGAGGATTGAACTTTCTTTTGTTATATTAAAATATCTCTACGTTAATAAGGAAGCAATAAAAGCAATCACTAATGGCACATAATTAATATATATATATATATATATATATATATATATATATATATATATATTTTACATTTGGCTTAGCTACAATTGTTTTTGGAAAAAAAAGCCAATTAATTATTTATTTATTTATTAAACATGTATCAATCTAAAAATGAAGAACCGTGACATCATTGGATCAGAATTCCCAGCAGACCTTAAAGCGTCTCCTACCCCAGTTCTATTTGTATGGGATTTCTCTTTCTAGCGTAAATTGTCCTTTATAAACTTTACTCAATCTCTATTAAAAAGCTTTTTCCATTAGCCAAGTGCGATTTTTTTTTCCTTTTTTTTCTAAAAAGCACTTTACTGTGCACACAAATAGCTACCAGTTTATTGTTGAATCTCGACTTGTCATAGCTGCACATTGACCGCCAAATGTGTTTTACCAAAGATGACTGAAATGGTGTGTCATAAAATACCCTTTTGACATCTGTCGATGTTAAGAGCTGAAACAGACTGTGCTGAGCAGTAATAGGATTGAAGCATGCTATAATGCTCAGTTATCTTGGCAAGAACAGAAAGTATGGAATCCCCGAGAAGCGGAGTTATTTGAAATGAAGCCAAGTTTAGAACTATGCCATGCAAATGGAGACAATTATAATGTAGCATTACTATGCGGAAACAAAGTAACAGATTTATGTTAATGCAATTACTAGATGAGCATGTGTGCAGATTTAGGCTATGTTCACAAGTGCACTTTACTGTTAATTCTTGTTCTATTTTTTTTTTTCCTGTGAACATGTATGGTCAGTGCAATAGGCTTTGACATTATCTACACTGGTGCATTTGTTATACGGCAGGCTTAATGAGTATGTGCATGTTAGCACATTTAAGTTGCCATACCTTTTGATGTGCATATTACTATATAGCTTTTCATGTAATCGCAGTCTGCAATTTCAAATGTGTATTATACTATTTTAAAGGCTTGTATACACTTTGTTGCAGTGGTGTAACTAGGAATGGCGGGGCCCCGTGGCGAACTTTTGACATGTGCCCCCACCCCACCCGACCGACGCTGAAGACCTCGACCAACTGACCGCTAATTTCTGCGCCCAATATAATATCCTATATTGGCCCCATCACACAGTATTATGTCCCCATACTGGCCCCAGTACACAGTATTATGTCCCCGTACTGGCCCAGTACACAGTATTATGTCCCCATACTGGCCCCAGTACACAGTATTATGTCCCCATAGTGGCTCCAGTACACAGTATTATGTCCCCATACTGGCCCCAGTACACAGTATTATGTCCCCATAGTGGCCCCAGTACACAGTATTATGTCCCCATACTGGCCCCAGTACACAGTATTATGTCCCCATAGTGGCCCCAGTACACAGTATTATGTCCCCATACTGGCCCCAGTACACAGTATTATGTCCCCATAGTGGCCCCAGTACACAGTATTATGTCCCCATACTGGCCCCAGTACACAGTATTATGTCCCCATAGTGGCCCCAGTACACAGTATTATGTCCCCATATTGGCCCCAGTACACAGTATTATGTCCCCATAGTGGCCCCAGTACACAGTATTATGTCCCCATACTGGCCCCAGTACACAGTATTATGTCCCCATACTGGCCCCAGTACACAGTATTATGTCCCCATAGTGGCCCCAGTACACAATATTATGTCCCCATACTGGCCCCAGTACACAGTATTATGTCCCCATAGTGGCTCCAGTACACAGTATTATGTCCCCATATTGGCCCCAGTACACAGTATTATGTCCCCATACTGGCCCCAGTACACAGTATTATGTCCCAATAGTGGCCCCAGTACACAGTATTATGTCCCCATACTGGCCCCAGTACACAGTATTATGTCCCCGTACTGGCCCAGTACACAGTATTATGTCCCCATACTGGCCCCAGTACACAGTATTATGTCCCCATAGTGGCTCCAGTACACAGTATTATGTCCCCATACTGGCCCCAGTACACAGTATTATGTCCCCATAGTGGCCCCAGTACACAGTATTATGTCCCCATACTGGCCCCAGTACACAGTATTATGTCCCCATACTGGCCCCAGTACACAGTATTATGTCCCCATACTGGCCCCAGTACACAGTATTATGTCCCCATAGTGGCCCCAGTACACAGTATTATGTCCCCATACTGGCCCCAGTACACAGTATTATGTCCCCATAGTGGCCCCAGTACACAGTATTATGTCCCCATACTGGTCCCAGTACACAGTATTATGTCCCCATAGTGGCCCCAGTACACAGTATTATGTCCCCATACTGGCCCCAGTACACAGTATTATGTTCCCATAGTGGCCCCAGTACACAGTATTATGTCCCCATACTGGCCCCAGTACACAGTATTATGTCCCCATAGTGGCCCCAGTACACAGTATTATGTCCCCATACTGGCCCCAGTACACAGTATTATGTCCCCATACTGGCCCCAGTACACAGTATTATGTCCCCATACTGGCCCCAGTACACAGTATTATGTCCCCATAGTGGCCCCAGTACACAGTATTATGTCCCCATACTGGACCCAGTACACAGTATTATGTCCCCATAGTGGCCCCAGTACACAGTATTATGTCCCCATACTGGCCCCAGTACACAGTATTATGTCCCCATACTGGCCCCAGTACACAGTATTATGTCCCCATAGTGGCCCCAGTACACAGTATTATGTCCCCATACTGGCCCCAGTACACAGTATTATGTCCCATTGTAGACACCCATGAACAATTATTATACTCTGGGGTCTTTTCAGACCCCAGAGTATAATAATCGGAGACCAGAGGGATACAAACAACAAACTACTGTTACTTACCTATCTCCCGACTTCCCTGCATCCTCCGTCACTGTTGGCTATCTTCCAGGACGTCATGTGACCAGGGCCCAGCGTCGCGGGTCATATAACATCACGCATGTAGGTCGAAGCCTGCCCGGAGCCTGGAGAGGTAAGTAACAGAGTTTTTTTATGTTATCTTAGCTCTCCCCGACCTCCGATCATTATACTCGGGGCTCCGAAAAGACCCCCGAGTATAATAGTGCTTGTGGGGCCCACGCCATCACTTACCGATCCGGGTCCCTGCCAGGATCGGTAAGTATATAGGGCTCGTTACACTCCAGCCGGTAATGGCTTATTTTTAAAAAAAAATGTCCCGGGCCCTGTGGCAGCTGCCTCTGCTGCTACGGCGGTAGTTACGCCACTGCTTCGTTGTATTCTTAAATTCAAACCTTTCATTTACATATGTGATTGGATTGATTGAATTCAGGTATCTGTGCTTTCTAAGAGTATATAGCTGGGTTTCCATTTTCTATCTGCAAGCTATGAGTAAGGGACCATGTATTATCTCCCGAAATGCGTAAGCTCTTTTTGTTTTTTCTTACATGTATGAATCCATTTTTTCAAGTATGTTTTTAATCAGTAAATGAGTAAAAGTTAAATTTTAAATTTTTGGCATGCTGGAGTACATTTTTTCTACTATGATTTCTTTGGATTGCTCTATCCCGGACAATCAGATTAACTCCCAATTTCTACAGCTTCAAGCGCAAACTAAAAACACATCTTTTCAGACAGGCCTATAACAAGTCCTTCTGTACCGCAATTATAATCCCTAAAATGAACCCTCCTCTGTTCAAGCTCCCACATTACCCCACATATGGTGCTATTTCAGACTAACTTATATATCCAGGTTCCATCTACACGTTAAAAGACACGACTGGTGATGGCTCATAAAGTTTTATGTTTGTGTAATGACAGTAAACTCTATTACAAAATTTCTGACCACTGTATAAGCAATACCGCCCCTGCTACCTCATAGATTGTAAGCTCCTATGAGCAGGGCCCTCAGTCCCAATGTGTGAAGTGACTATTTCTTTGTAATGTATCTTTTTTGTTGTTGTACACTGGGTGTGGTAGTACCATTAAGGTATTTAGAACAAAGAGGGTACCCGCCAAAAACAAAAAGATAAATGGCTAAAATGTAGCTTTTGTTAGAACTGCTAAAATAAATGATGTGTCCCTATAAATACCCAAAGAGAGGCCTCTCAATAAAACACAATATGACCTCTTTCATAAAAAATTATATAGAGGGCGGAAGGTAAGATATAGAACACCAAAGTCACTCTATTCAGATATTTGATGTCTGTTAAGAATGTACCCCGGTCTCATGCACACCTATCCGTTTCCTCTAGAGATGAGCGAACACTGTTCAGAACAGCCGTTCCGAACAGCACGCTCCCATAGAAATGAATGGAAGAGGCCGGCACGCGGGGGTTAAGCGGCCGGCCGCCGGCAAAGTCTGCGTGCCATGTGCTTTCATTCATTTCTATGGGAGCGTGCTGTTCGGATCGGCTGATCCGAACAGTCTTTGCTCATCTCTAGTTTCCTCCACTGTTTCCAATGATATTGAGTCGGTTTGTACTCCCCAGACCAGTCTTAGTATGCACAGATAAGCGTGTTGGACGTTATACATCGAACCACTATAGGTCAGAGTGCCGTTGGCTAATTAGGACAAAATAAGCGATCAGTCAGACTCGTTTGCGTTGCTACATAGTATCCAGACCACTGCCCCTTTCGTCTAAAGCCTGTATACAAGATCAACGTGCAGTAGCTTGACAATGACTGAGTTAGAGAGACAGTATAATACCGCCAATATCTAGGGCTTAACCTTTTGTCAGCCACATTTATCATAGATTGTAAACTATTGCAACTTGAGCCCTAACTCCTTTTATTTTAATTGTTTGGGTTGCTGCTCTGAAATGTTCAATTGCATTTGTGCCATGTAAACAACTATTATTATTATTATTATTATTATTATTATTATTGATTAATAGAGAAAATAATCCATTAACTAATACATTTTTCATCCATATTTCTTTCTTTTCTCTATTGAAAAAGAAAAATTCCAGTATGGATGTGTACCATATCAAATGTAAGATGGGAGAGGAAAGAATTAAAAACCTTTCAGATGTTCAGAAAGAAAGAAGTCTGAATGAAGATAAAAAGAAAGGGAATGGATAAAAACAAGAAGAAATAAGAGTGTGTAGTTTTCTGTACTTAAAGTTTCATCTGATTGCTATTGGTTTTATAAAGAATTAAAACATATATGAGTTACCAAGCTTTCAGAAGATCCATACAGTTCAATGTATCAATACAAAATATCTTAACAAAAGCTCCAGGCTTGAAACATGTATTACAGTCTAAAACTATAGAAACAGAAGTAAAACTGCTTTAGTAAGATCCCAAAGGGACTCTAACCATCCAGAAAAAATAGGAACACATAAAAGCGAGATAGGAAACAAAAAGGAAGGAAAAGAAAGATAGGAATCAAAAGATAAAGACGGGATAAAGAAACGAGAAATAGAAAAAAGAGGGAGTGAAATAGGTGCAGACAAGACTGTCACCCTGAATACAAGTATTATCAAACCCAAAGCAATCTCAATACTAGATAAAAAAACAAAGATACCCGCAAAAACTCAAAGCACCAACTAAGTATCAATGTATAAATAATAGAGATGAGCGAACAGTGTTCTATCGAACTCATGTTCGATCGGATATTAGGCTGTTCGGCATGTTCGAATCGAATCGAACACCGCGTGGTAAAGTGCGCCATTACTCGATTCCCCTCCCACCTTCCCTGGCGCCTTTTTTGCTCCAATAACAGCGCAGGGTAGGTGGGACAGGAACTACGACACCGGTGACGTTGAAAAAAGTAGGCAAAACCCATTGGCTGCCGAAAACATGTGACCTCTAATTTAAAAGAACAGCGACGCCCAGCTTCGCGTCATTCTGAGCTTGCAATTCACCGAGGACGGAGGTTTCCGTCCAGCTAGCTAGGGCTTAGATTCTGGGTAGGCAGGGACAGGCTAGGATAGGAAGGAGAAGACAACCAACAGTTCTTATAAGAGCTAAATTCCAGGGAGAAGCTTGTCAGTGTAACGTGGCACTGACGGGCTCAATCGCCGCAACCCAGCTTTCCCAGGATCCTGAATGGAATACACTGTCAGTGTATTCCCGTATACCCGATATATACCCCCGATACCCGTTCCAACGGTGTGCCCCCCCACCTTCACCCCAGAAATACCCTGCAAGTCCCCTAGCAATAGAATTGGGGCTATATACACCCACTATTTTTGCTACTGCCATATAGTGCCATTGTCTCACTGGGAATTCAAAGAATATATTGGGCTTACATATAACTTCAATTCCAGGGAGAAGCTTGTCAGTGTAACGTGGCACTGACGGGCTCAATCGCCGCAACCCAGCTTTCCCAGGATCCTGAATGGAATACACTGACAGTGTATTCCCGTATACCCGATATATACCCCCGATACCCATTCCAACGGTGTGCCCCCCCACCTTCACCCCAGAAATACACTGCAAGTCCCCTAGCAATAGAATTGGGGCTATATACACCCACTATTTTTGCTACTGCCATATAGTGCCATTGTCTGACTGGGAATTCAAAGAATATATTGGGGTTACGTGCACCCACAATTTTTGCTACTGGTATATAGTGCCATTGTCTGACTGGGAATTCAAAGAATATATTGGGGTTATAAATACCCTCATTTCTTGCTACTGGTATATAGTGCCATTGTCTGACTGGGAATTCAAAGAATATATTGGGGTTACAAATACCCTCATTTCTTGCTACTGCCATATAGTGCCAGTTTCTGACTGGTAATTCAAAGAATATATTGGGGTTATAAATACCCTCATTTCTTGCTACTGGTATATAGTGCCATTGTCTGACTGGGAATTCAAAGAATATATTGGGGTTACAAATACCCTCATTTCTTGCTACTGGTATATAGTGTCATTGTCTGACTGGGAATTCAAAGAATATATTGGGGTTACAAATACCCTCATTTCTTGCTACTGGTATATAGTGCCATTGTCTGACTGGGAATTCAAAGAATATATTGGGGTTACAAATACCCTCATTTCTTGCTACTGCCATATAGTGCCAGTTTCTGACTGGTAATTCAAAGAATATATTGGGGCTACGTGCACCCACAATTTTTGCTACTGGTATATAGTGCCATTGTCTGACTGGGAATTCAAAGAATATATTGGGGTTACAAATACCCTCATTTCTTGCTACTGCTATATAGTGCCATTGTCTGACTGGGAATTCAAAGAATATATTGGGGTTACAAATACCCTCATTTCTTGCTACTGGTATATAGTGCCATTGTCTGACTGGGAATTCAAAGAATATATTGGGGTTACAAATACCCTCATTTCTTGCTACTGGTATATAGTGCCATTGTCTGACTGGGAATTCAAAGAATATATTGGGGTTACAAATACCCTCATTTCTTGCTACTGCCATATAGTGCCAGTTTCTGACTGGTAATTCAAAGAATATATTGGGGTTACGTGCACCCACAATTTTTACTACTGGTATACAGTGCCATTGTCTGACTGGGAATTCAAAGAATATATTGGGAATACAAATACCCTCATTTCTTGCTACTGCCATATAGTGCCAGTTTCTGACTGGTAATTCAAAGAATATATTGGGGTTACGTGCACCCACAATTTTTACTACTGATATACAGTGCCATTGTCTGACTGGGAATTCAAAGAATATATTGGGAATACAAATACCCTCATTTCTTGCTACTGCCATATAGTGCCAGTTTCTGACTGGTAATTCAAAGAATATATTGGGGTTACGTGCACCCACAATTTTTACTACTGGTATACAGTGCCATTGTCTGACTGGGAATTCAAAGAATATATTGGGAATACAAATACCCTCATTTCTTGCTACTGCCATATAGTGCCAGTTTCTGACTGGTAATTCAAAGAATATATTGGGGTTACGTGCACCCACAATTTTTACTACTGGTATACAGTGCCAATTTCTAACTAGGAATTCAAAATGCGCAAGGCTCCCGGAAAGGGACGTGGACGAGGCCGTGGGCGAGGTCGGGGGAATGGTTCTGGGGAGCAAGGTAGCAGTGAAGCCACAGGGCGTCCCGTGCCTACTCCTGTGGGGCAGCAAGCATTGCGCCACTCCACAGTGCCAGGGTTGCTTGCCACATTAACTAAACTGCAGGGTACAAACCTTAGTAGGCCCGAGAACCAGGAACAGGTCTTGCAATGGCTGTCAGAGAACGCTTACAGCACATTGTCCAGCAGCCAGTCAGACTCTGCCTCCTCTCCTCCTATTACCCAACAGTCTTGTCTTCCTTCCTCCCAAAATTCCGAAGCTTTACAGAACAATAACCCAAACTGTCCCTGCTCCCCAGAGCTGTTCTCCGCTCCTTTCATTGTCCCTCAACTTGCCTCTCCACGTCACGATTCCACGAACCTAACAGAGGAGCATCTGTGTCCAGATGCTCAAACACTAGAGTCTCCTCCATCTCCGTTCGATTTGGTGGTGGATGACCAGCAACCCACCCTCATCGACGATGATGTGACGCAGTTGCCGTCAGGGCATCCAGTTGACCGGCGCATTGTGCGGGAGGAGGAGATGAGACAGGAGTTGGAAGAGGAAGTGGTGGATGATGAGGACACTGACCCGACCTGGACAGGGGGGATGTCAAGCGGGGAAAGTAGTGTGGATGTTGAGGCAGGTGCAGCACCAAAAAGGGTAGCTAGAGGCAGAGGCAGAGGTCAGCAGCTTAGGCGAAGCCAGGCCACACCCGGAATCTCCCAAGATGTTCCAGTTCGTACCCAGCCCCGAAAAACTCCCACCTCGAGGGCACGTTTCTCGAAGGTGTGGAGTTTTTTCAAGGAATGCGCCGAGGACAGATATAGTGTTGTCTGCACAATTTGCCTCTCGAAATTGATTAGGGGCTCTGAGAAGAGCAACCTGTCCACCACTTCAATGCGCCGTCATTTGGAATCCAAGCACTGGAATCAGTGGCAGGCAGCAACGGCAGGACAAAGGCCGCCTGCCGTTCACGCCACTGCCACTGCCTCTGCCACTGCCTCTGCCTCTGCCACTGCCACTGCTGACTGTGCTGGCGATGCACTCCAGAGGACGAGCCAGGACACCACTTCATCTGCCTCCGCCACTTTGTTGACTTCTCCCTCATCCTCCCCTGTTCCTGTCTTATCTCCTTCTCCTGCACCATCAAAGGCACCATCAGGCGCTTCTTTACAACAACCCACCATCTCTCAGACATTGGAGCGGCGGCAGAAATACACTGCTAACCACCCACACGCGCAAGCCTTGAACGCCAACATCGCTAAACTGCTGGCCCAGGAGATGTTGGCGTTCCGGCTTGTTGAAACTCCCGCCTTCCTGAACCTGATGGCAACTGCGGCACCTCGCTATGCCGTCCCTAGCCGTCACTACTTCTCCCGGTGTGTCGTCCCCGCCTTGCACCAGCACGTGTCACTCAACATCAGGCGGGCCCTTAGTTCCGCGCTTTGCACAAAGGTCCACTTGACCACCGACGCGTGGACAAGTGCATGCGGATAGGGACGCTACATTTCACTGACGGCACACTGGGTGAATGTAGTTGAGGCTGGGACTGCTTCCCAAACTGGCCCGGTGTACCTCGTCTCCCCGCCTAACATTCCTGGCAGGGACACGAGAAGAACACCCCCCTCCTCCTCCTCCTCTACCGCCTCCTCCTCCGCCACCGCCTCCTCCTCCGCTGTTAGATTGACCCCAGCTACGAGTTGGAAACGTTGCAGCACTGGCGTTGGTAGACGTCAGCAGGCTGTGCTGAAGCTGATCAGCTTGGGGGACAGACAGCACACTGCCTCCGAGGTGAGGGATGCCCTCCTCGATGAGACGGCAATATGGTTTGAGCCGCTGCACCTGGGCCCAGGCATGGTCGTTTGTGATAACGGCCGGAACCTGGTAGCAGCTCTGGAGCTTGCCGGACTCCAACATGTTCCATGCCTGGCCCACGTCTTCAACCTAGTGGTGCAACGTTTCCTAAAGAGCTACCCCAATGTTCCAGAGCTACTGGTGAAAGTGCGGCGCATGTGCGCCCACTTTCGCAAGTCGACAGTAGCCGCTGCTAGCTTAAAATCTCTCCAGCAACGCCTGCATGTGCCACAACACCGGCTTTTGTGCGACGTCCCCACACGCTGGAACTCAACGTTTCAGATGTTGAATAGAGTGGTTGAGCAGCAGAGACCTTTGATGGAATACCAGCTACAAAACCCTAGGGTGCCACAAAGTCAGCTGCCTCAGTTTCACATCCATGAGTGGCCATGGATGAGAGACCTTTGTGACATCCTACGGGTCTTTGAGGAGTCCACAAGGAGGGTGAGCTCTGAGGATGCGATGGTGAGCCTTACAATCCCGCTCTTGTGTGTTCTGAGAGAATCCCTGATTGACATCAGGGATAAATCAGATAACACAGAGGAGTTAGGGATAGCATCCGGTCCATCATAGCTGGAGAGTAGGTCCACACATCTGTCCGCTTCACTGCGTTTAATGGAGGAGGAGGAGGAGGAGGAGGAAGAAGAGTTGTCCGATGATGTGATGGTGATACAGGAGGCTTCCGGGCAACTTCGAATCGTCCCATTGTTGCAGCGCGGATGGGTAGACATGGAGGATGAGGAGGAAATGGAGATTGAACTTTCCGGTGGGGCCAGAGGAGTCATGCCAACTAACACTGTGGCAGACATGGCTGAGTTCATGTTGGGGTGCTTTACAACCGACAAGCGTATTGTCAAAATCATGGAGGACAACCAGTACTGGATCTTTGCTATCCTTGACCCCCGGTATAAAAACAACATCTCGTCTTTTATTCCGGTAGAAAGGAGGGCCAATCGCATCAATGCTTGCCACAGACAATAGGTGCAGAATATGATGGAGATGTTTCCAGCATGTGACGTTGGCGGCAGGGAGGGCAGTTCCTCCAGTAGGCAACCAAGTTCTCACCGGTCCACACAAACGAGGGGCACACTGTCTAAGGTCTGGGACACCTTGATGGCACCCCCTCGCCAAAGTGCCGCCACAGAGGGTCCTAGTGTCACCAGGCGTGAGAAGTATAGGCGCATGTTGCGGGAATACCTTTCCGACCACAGCCCTGTCCTCTCCGACCCCTCTGCGCCCTACACGTATTGGGTGTCGAAGTTGGACCTGTGGCTTGAACTTGCCCTATATGCCTTGGAGGTGCTGTCCTGTCCTGCCGCCAGCGTCCTATCTGAGAGGGTGTTCAGTGCAGCTGGTGGCATCATCACTGACAAGCGTACCCGTCTGTCAGCTGAGAGTGCCGACCGGCTCACTTTGATAAAAATGAACCACCACTGGATAGAGCCTTCATTTTTGTGCCCACCTGTGTAAAGCACCCCAACATGAAACTCCATGTCTGTACTCAACCTCTCCAATTCCTCCGCATCCTCATACTCATCCACCATTAGCGTTGCACAATTCTGCTAATACTAGGCTCCCTCCACCCTGATTTCCCCCAACTCTGCTGGTTAGAGGCTCCCTCCACCCTGATTTCCACCAACTCTGCTGGTTAGAGGCTCCCTCCACCCTGCTTTCCCACAACTCTGCTGGTTAGAGGCTCCCTCCACCCTGCTTTCCCACAACTCTGCTGGTTAGAGGCTCCCTCCACCCTGATTTCCACCAACTCTGCTGGTTAGAGGCTCCCTCCACCCTGCTTTCCCACAACTCTGCTGGTTAGAGGCTCCCTCCACCCTGATTTCCACCAACTCTGCTGGTTAGAGGCTCCCTCCACCATGAATTGGTCCAAACTGGGCTGTTTAGCGGCTCCCTCCACCATGAATTGGTCCAAACTGGGGTTTTTAGAGGCTCCCTCCACCATGAATTGGTCCAAACTGGGCTGTTTAGAGGCTCCCTCCACCATGAATTGGTCCAAACTGGGGTTTTTAGAGGCTCCCTCCACCATGAATTGGTCCAAACTGGGCTGGTTAGAGGCTCCCTCCACCATGAATTTGCCCAAACTGGGCTGTTTAGAGGCTCCCTCCACCATGAATTTGCCCAAACTGGCCTGTTTAGAGGCTCCCTCCAACATGAATTGGTCCAAACTGGGGTTTTTAGAGGCTCCCTCCACCATGAATTTGCCCAAACTGGGCTGTTTAGAGGCTCCCTCCACCATGAATTGGTCCAAACTGAGCTGTTTAGAGGCTCCCTCCACCATGAATTGGTCCAAACTGGGGTTTTTAGAGGCTCCCTCCACCATGAATTGGTCCAAACTGGGGGGTTTTAGAGGCTCCCTCCACCATGAATTTGCCCAAACTGGGCTGTTTAGAGGCTCCCTCCATCATGAATTGGTCCAAACTGGGGTTTTTAGAGGCTCCCTCCACCATGAATTGGTCCAAACTGGGGTTTTTAGAGTCTCCCTCCACCATGAATTGGTCCAAACTGGGGGGTTTTAGAGGCTCCCTCCACCATGAATTTGCCCAAACTGGGCTGTTTAGAGGCTCCCTCCATCATGAATTGGTCCAAACTGGGGTTTTTAGAGGCTCCCTCCACCATCAATTGGTCCAAACTGGGGTTTTTAGAGGCTCCCTCCACCATGAATTGGTCCAAACTGGGGTTTTTAGAGGCTCCCTCCACCATGAATTTGCCCAAACTGGGCTGTTTAGAGGCTTCCTCCACCATGAATTGGTCCAAACTGGGGTTTTTAGAGGCTCCCTCCACCATGAATTTGCCCAAACTGGGCTGTTTAGAGGCTCCCTCCACCATGAATTGGTCCAAACTGGGGGTTTTTAGAGGCTCCCTCCACCATGAATTTGCCCAAACTGGGCTGTTTAGAGGCTCCCTCCACCATGAATTGGTCCAAACTGGGGGTTTTTAGAGGCTCCCTCCACCATGAATTTGCCCAAACTGGGCTGTTTAGAGGCTCCCTCCACCATGAATTGGTCCAAACTGGGGTTTTTAGAGGCTCCCTCCACCATGAATTGGTCCAAACTGGGCTGTTTAGAGGCTCCCTCCACCATGAATTGGTCCAAACTGGGGTTTTTAGAGGCTCCCTCCACCATGAATTGGTCCAAACTGGGGTTTTTTGGAGGCTCCCTCCACCATGAATTGGTCCAAACTGGGGGTTTTTAGAGGCTCCCTCCACCATGAATTTGCCCAAACTTGGCTGTTTAGAGGCTCCCTCCACCATGAATTTGCCCAAACTGAGCTGTTTAGAGGCTCCCTCCACCATGAATTGGTCCAAACTGGGGTTTTTAGAGGCTCCCTCCACCTTGAATTGGTCCAAACTGGGGGGTTTTAGAGGCTCCCTCCACCATGAATTTGCCCAAACTGGGCTGTTTAGAGGCTCCCTCCATCATGAATTGGTCCAAACTGGGGTTTTTAGAGGCTCCCTCCACCATGAATTGGTCCAAACTGGGGTTTTTAGAGGCTCCCTCCACCATGAATTTGCCCAAACTGGGCTGTTTAGAGGCTTCCTCCACCATGAATTTGCCCAAACTGGCCTGTTTAGAGACTCCCTCCACCATGAATTGGTCCAAACTGGGGTTTTTAGAGGCTCCCTCCACCATGAATTTGCCCAAACTGGGCTGTTTAGAGGCTCCCTCCACCATGAATTGGTCCAAACTGGGGGTTTTTAGAGGCTCCCTCCACCATGAATTTGCCCAAACTGGGCTGTTTAGAGGCTCCCTCCACCATGAATTGGTCCAAACTGGGGGTTTTTAGAGGCTCCCTCCACCATGAATTTGCCCAAACTGGGCTGTTTAGAGGCTCCCTCCACCATGAATTGGTCCAAACTGGGCTGTTTAGAGGCTCCCTCCACCATGAATTGGTCCAAACTGGGGTTTTTAGAGGCTCCCTCCACCATGAATTGGTCCAAACTGGGGTTTTTAGAGGCTCCCTCCACCATGAATTTGCCCAAACTGGGCTGTTTAGAGGCTCCCTCCACCATGAATTTGCCCAAACTGAGCTGTTTAGAGGCTCCCTCCACCATGAATTGGTCCAAACTGGGGTTTTTAGAGGCTCCCTCCACCATGAATTGGTCCAAACTGGGGGTTTTTAGAGGTTCCCTCCACCATGAATGTGCCCAAACTGGGCTGTTTAGAGGCTCCCTCCATCATGAATTGGTCCAAACTGGGGTTTTTAGAGGCTCCCTCCACCATGAATTGGTCCAAACTGGGGTTTTTAGAGGCTCCCTCCACCATGAATTGGTCCAAACTGGGGTTTTTAGAGGCTCCCTCCACCATGAATTTGCCCAAACTGGGCTGTTTAGAGGCTCCCTCCACCATGAATTGGTCCAAACTGGGCTGTTTAGAGGCTCCCTCCACCATGAATTGGTCCAAACTGGGGGTTTTTAGAGGCTCCCTCCACCATGAATTTGCCCAAACTGGGCTGTTTAGAGGCTCCCTCCACCATGAATTGGTCCAAACTGGGGTTTTTAGAGGCTCCCTCCACCATGAATTGGTCCAAACTGGGGTTTTTAGAGGCTCCCTCCACCATGAATTGGTCCAAACTGGGGTTTTTAGAGGCTCCCTCCACCATGAATTTGCCCAAACTGAGCTGTTTAGAGGCTCCCTCCACCATGAATTGGTCCAAACTGAGCTGTTTAGAGGCTCCCTCCACCATGAATTGGTCCAAACTGGGGTTTTTAGAGGCTCCCTCCACCATGAATTTGCCCAAACTGGGCTGTTTAGAGGCTCCCTCCACCACGAATTTGCCCAAACTGGGCTGTTTAGAGGCTCCCTCCACCATGAATTGGTCCAAACTGGGGTTTTTAGAGGCTCCCTCCACCATGAATTGGTCCAAACTGGGGGTTTTTAGAGGCTCCCTCCACCATGAATTTGCCCAAACTGGGCTGTTTAGAGGCTCCCTCCATCATGAATTGGTCCAAACTGGGGTTTTTAGAGGCTCCCTCCACCATGAATTGGTCCAAACTGGGGTTTTTAGAGGCTCCCTCCACCATGAATTGGTCCAAACTGGGGTTTTTAGAGGCTCCCTCCACCATGAATTTGCCCAAACTCTGCTGGTTAGAGGCTCAATCCACCCTGATTTTCAAAACAAATGTTGGTGCCAACCTCAACTTACTACAAGGGCCAAATTCACTGCTGGTGACAAGCTCTCCTCACTGCAAGTGCCAAATACACATGTTTCAAGGTGTTTTCCTACTGTCAGAGAGGTGGTATTGAGTGTGTAAAGTGTGTAGTTGTTAGGCTGTGATGTTGGGGTAATAGAGGGTCTTTGGTGTGTTAGATGCCCCCAGACATGCTTCCCCTGCTGTCCCAGTGTCATTCCAGGGTGTTGGCATCATTTCCTGGGTTGTCATAGTGGACTTGGTGACCCTCCAGACACGGATTTGGGTTTCCCCCTTAACGAGTATCTGTTCCCCATAGACTATAATGGGGTTCCAAATCCGTTCGAACACACGAACATTGAGCGGCTGTTCGAATCGAATTTCGAACCTCGAACATTTTAGTGTTCGCTCATCTCTAATAAATAACACAAAAAATTCTTTTGATTTTAAATCTAAATTTATTGTTACAAAAATGTTTTTAATTGTAAAAAATATTGGTATCAGGAAAACACAAACACATAAAAACATTTAAAAACACACAACAAGAGTGGAGGTCGCACTGGACTGAGCAGCTCCAGCAGGTGTATAATCTGCTAGTGGTGTAGGGGATGAGAACAGCCACAATAAATGTGTGTATAGAGAGGCCCAGTATTTTGTATATATAAATGTAAATAGGCTCCTATTGCCCACAATATCACAAGATCAGGGCACTTAATTGAAGGGCACTTAACTGAAGAAGCAGGGGCGAAACGGTCCGTCGGGGCTCAGAGTGGAGGTCGCAGCTGGTGAGCAGTGATTTATGTATATGCTTCACATTTTGTCCTATGTAGGTTGGCTTATGTAATACTGGCATGTGTGTGTGTAACTTTACATTGGTTTTGTTACCTGATATGCTCTTAATATATAGTGGTGGTGATGTGGGTATGATCTTTGCAATGCTACAGATATATTTTCAATTAAGTGCCCTGATCTTGTGATATTGTGGGCAATAGGAGCCTATTTACATTTATATATATACAAAATACTGGGCCTCTCTATACACACATTTATTGTGGCTGTTCTCATCCCCTACACCACTAGCACATTATACACCTGCTGGAGCTGCTCAGTCCAGTGCGACCTCCACTCTTGTTGTGTGTTTTTAAATGTTTTTATGTGTTTGTGTTTTCCTGATACCAATATTTTTTACAATTAAAAACATTTTTGTAACAATAAATTTAGATTTAAAATCAAAAGAATTTTTTGTGTTATTTATACATTGATACTTAGTTGGTGCTTTGAATACAAGTATTAGACTGAAGCTTTCAACAGGTCAAACCATGGTTGCCATAGTGAGAAGAAAGCGGTCAGTGTTCTCTGCTATCCGCTACCAACTTCCCCAATCACATGATATTTTGTAATTCTGTTCAGATATGTTACTTTTTTTTATTGTCTCTGAATCCAATTGCTCTCCTGTTGTTTCTGTTAGGGTCAACATTGCAGGTCAGGGAAATCTATAGAAATAGTAAGTTCCATGAGGTCTAGTATTGGGGTCACTATTTAGAAATAGATCAAAAAATATTCAAGGATGGTTCAAATCAGAGTCAGGATATTTTTTTCTTGCTTAGTTATTAGTTCACACTATTATCTTCATCATCATCCATTTCTACCATCACCATCATTCATTAGTTCCTCACCTGATTGCTGTCACCACTCTGCTCCACTCATGTCAGCCATTCTTTTAGTTGTATGGCTGTTGCACAATTCAGTCCGACTGTAATTCCTGGTACTGACGACAATTGGGAACCAGGAGATTCAAGTTAAATTTCTAGATATGATAATAATTTTGCATCAGCCAGACCAGGGACGTACATACCGTAGTGACTTCTTACTAAGTTAGGCTCGACAGAATCACCAGCAATGTACAGTAGGAGTCCAATCCATACACTTCAACAAAAATCTGCAATGCAAAGTGTCCTACCCCATGGGTTTGTAATGTGCAGCTTGTGAATAATCGAAGCATGTTTGGTCGAATGCCGTAGCGAAAAACCAGATGATTTTGACAGTTTTTTGTCATGGTTAGGTCTGCTGCAGGATGTCTGCTGTGAAAATCCCACAGTCAACCTGATCTGTTTTCCCTTAGCTTAAGTCTACTTTTTCTTCTTCTAAAGTTATAATGTCACAGAATATCTCTTGTATCACCAGGAATGCCAGCAGTAATATATTATTAATATCACATGAAAAGACTTTCTGAGGTTTTCCGGGAGTATAGAAAAATGAAATAAAGGATTGTGAATTCTTGCTGTAAGAATGAATAAAGACAGCGGAGTACCTTTATAAGTGCATTTAGACCAATGTTAGGTTTTCAAGCAGTTGCAATATATCCTGGTTTACACTTCTTGGTTTTGGGAGTGTTAGTAAAGCTCTTCCCAGAATTCACCCATTGTACCTCACGTAGTTTTCCTCCCCACCCACTATACCTTCTCAGCCAGACCCCTTCCCACCCCACTGCCTGCATCGTTTTCCTCCACCTAATACACCCTTTCATGTCTGATACTTTTCCTGTGCCATGTGAGTGTATTCCATTACCTTCTCCCAATTTACATAGGCAAGCATAAAGTTATTTATATATGTGAGCCAAAACGCTAGGACGTATTTATGATAATAGATGTTACTCATACCAGTTCTAACAGCCCCAGAGCTTGTGGCGGGTAAACATCATATATATTGAAATACATGTCTCCTCAATAATGAGGCACACCCTCCACCGGGGCTCAGAAACATACATCAGTACATAACTGGTGTGCATTTTCCCTATCATTTAAGCCAGATTTATGTTGCCTTGTGTCTCCCAACGGTCCCATATAAAAAATACATTGAAAATATCTATCTGAGAGTCCCCCTGGCTTGTCCAATCCCCCAACCTATGAAGAGATCATTGAATATAAGTATAATAAAGCTTATTGAATTCCTTCTCCCCACCCCTTCACCCTAACACTCCTGCTTCCCATGCTCTCCATGTGTCTCCCAACGGTCCCATATAAAAAATACATTGAAGATATCTATCTGAGAGTCCCCCTGGCTTGTCCAATCCCCCAACCTATGAAGACATCATCAAATATAAGTATCATAAAATATGATAAAGCCTCTAAGGATTCTGGTGCAGACAGAAAAAAATAAAAGGGTTGGAAGTTTTAAAAGGGTATAAGGCATACATCTTCATTTCAGAATATTTTTTAGTTGATTGAAAAAAGAAATTCCCAGAAAAACCATTTAAAATGGAATTACAAGAAAACCTGCAGTAGCTTTTACACAATGTATGTTATTAACCTGAGATTCCTATTAACGTGGATAAAAATACATAATTTACAGTGCCCATCATATCTAACAATTGTAATATGTTTATTCCAAGAAGCTCAGAAAAAACAAGTATTTCCATTACATATGGTCAGCGAACGTATGATTGACAACTAGAAGTTCCTTTCAGAAAGGGAAAAAGTCAGCAGTGCTAGTGACAAACAAGAAATCGAACAGACCAGCAGCATACATCAATAAAAGAATAACCAAGTCTCTTAATTAAGTTAAGGCTTCAAAGGAATAGTAAAGCTAATTAAAGTCAACTATGAAAGTGGAAACCATGAAATAAAATAAAACACACACATCAAAAATAATTAAAAACATATGGCAGATTAGAAAAAAAAAAAGTCTACAAACTGTTTTGCTTTCTACAATCTTGTAATTTAGAAAAATTCATTAACGGTAAAGTATTGAAGTGAAAACACATTTCTTAATTTTCTAAGTAATGTAAATCTCCTATATTTTATTGTAATGCAGAGAAAATGGGCTACATTTACTAAGACTGCTTAGAATTTAGACAACGTAACAAGAATGTAAGGATATTGCCAAATTTATTGCAGTAGTACATCCTGTGGAATTTGTAAGAAGCGTCTCTTATACATTCTTGGTTTAGTTTATCTAATATTACCAGATATTTTCTCCCAAATTTGCGATGCACGTCAGTTATAAATTTGATGCAGTTTAGGGGAATGTTCACACTACCATTGTTAGTGTAAATTGTTAGCATCCATCAGAAAATAATAACAATGGCCTTCTGGATTGCCGTTTTTCAATTTATGTCACATTTGTCTGCTTTCCCGTCCCTGGGTCTATCGCTTTGTTTTCTGGATTGTGCATCCCTCCCTGACACTCTGAGTACTGTACTCGGACAGATCATTTTGGCTGCGAGACTAATGATTGCTCGGCATTGGAAAACCACCTCCTGTTTTACAATAGCGGAACTGATACAACACGTACTCCTAGTCTTCTATCTGGAACGGTTGCTAGCCTCCAAAAACCATAGTTACACTGAAAAGAGTAATAAGTGGTCTCTTTGGTTTGAATATATTGCACACAAAAACATATCCCTGGGTGACTGAATTACCCTTCGGTAACCTTACTGTCCCTCCGCCAGACCCCTCCCCGTCTCTGTCCTACTGCATAGTTGATCAAGACAACCCTATTTACCCTTTTCGGATGAGCCTGTCATATTACATCTTGCTATACGCTGGCATTACTGTTGTATGTTTCACGTGCTATTGTTGTGTCCTGGGAATTTCCAGAGTGATAATGTTGCCTCTACTAGTCCTTTTTGCTTTTACTTTGGCTCTTCATCCCTATGTTCTTGTTTTGTTTCATTTGTGCAATTGAAAAAGCTGTATTATTATTATTATTATTATTATTATTATGTATTATTTTGTTCTTCTCAATAAAAACTATATTTAAAAAAAAAAAAAGAAAATAATAACAATGAACACTAATAGATTTGCCAAAAATCCGTTTAAAATCCCATTGATTTAAATGAAATCCCATTGAAATCAATGGGATGTTTTCCATTAGCGTCTGTTTTCACAGCTCAATTTTTTTTTGCCAGAGATAATAACAGAGTATGTAAGTCTTTGGTCTTGTTCAAAATAAAGTCTTATGACATATGTGAAGTGTCTTATTTTTTTTATCATTAATGTCAATTGCTAATGAATGTAAGATGGAAAATAATGGATAGTTGTCTTTTATATTATCCATTATTTCTGTTTTTTTCTGCACATGCAGAAGATAAAAAAGAAAATGGAATGTGTAATGATGGACATTAATGGATACTAACTGGATACTAAATTAATGGATACTAACAAATTTTAAAGTGTCAGTTTTTTTAATAGGATGAGTTAAAAATGGTCACATTAACATCAGTTATAGCCTGTTTATTGCCCGTTATGATAGGAATCTGTTTTGTTTTTTTTATAACAAAACCTATCATTATATATGTAATGGTACTGTCAACCTATATATGGGTTAAATACATCATTAGATGATGGACACAATCAATGGTATAAGTGAACTGCAGTATGAGGATAGGTCTCTAAAAGATTGTAAAACAACCTTAAATTCCCATTAAAGTGGGGAAACGTAACTTTTAATAAATAACTATGGTAATAAAAACTACAAAGAATGTGTTCCTACTAAATTACAGTATTCTACAAGCTCTATTAACACCCTATGATCCTCCTAGAGCCACAGTTTTAATTCATCTTATTGAGAGTGTGCTCTGAAAAGAGTGTACTCAGTATACCTAGATAGTGTCCTAGCCTTAACTCTCATTAGTAAATTTGCCCTAATGAGTTGAGAACTGAACTGATTACTTTACTTGGTTCCTTTAACAATATCAAACTATCCAAATTGTGAAGATGTAAAGTTGTACAACATACCGGAATGGACTTCTATGGGCATCAGTATTACAGCTGCTGGAGATACAACTTGGAGCTTGTGAGGATACATAAGACGTAAGGTTGAGAGGTTTCCAACATACATGTGAAGTAATGTAAGTCTTGCTTCTAAGGGGTACTGTACACAACCATATTTTTTATCCACAATAATGGATCCACTTTTGCAGTCAAATTATGGACACATGTTTTATTATGGGCTCAGACACATGACCCTTATTTTTTCGCGATGGGTGTGCGTGCCATATACAAGGGCCTCAAATTATGAAGCATGTCCTATTTTTGTATGCATTTGCCACACAGACCCGTGTAGGGAATCATACAAGGTCCTAGATTGTGGAAGACATACTGATGTAATGCAGATGTGTTTTTGCGGAAGGTGGAGCAATTTTTGTGGACAGTAAATCCACTATGGTCATGTGTAGGAGGCCTAAGGGAGGCCATCTCCATAATGCCATGCCTTTTGGCAAAACACAGAATGCCTTTAGTTCTGCAATAAAAACACATAGCGGCTCTGGCTCTTGAGTCTGCCATGGGACCTTAATACAGTAATAATCAAAATAACTATATAGCAGGTACACTGTTTGTTAGAAATAAACAATAGTCCATTATCATTGGAATACATTTTGTTTGTAATTTCTATAATTTTTTTTCTTGGAGAACTACAGGCTACAATTCATGTCATAAAGCATCTACAGCTAAAAATCTACTAATGCAAAATCTAACTCCAAGAGTCAAGTATAGAGATGAGCAAACAGTAAAATGTTCGAGGTTCGATATTCGTTTCAAGTAGCCCCTCATATTCGACTACTCGAATCGAATATCGAACCCTATTATAGTCTATGGGGGGAAAATGCTCGTTTCAGGGGTAGGCAATGTTCGATCAAATTATACTTACCAAGTCCACAAGTGAGGGTCGGGCTGGATCCTCTGAGCAGTCTTCTCCTTGCAGCGTCCCCATGGCATCTTCCGGCTCTGAATTCACTCTACCAGGCATCAGGCCTGGGCAGAGCCGACTGCGCATGCCCGCATTACAAGCAGACATACGCAGCCAGCTCTGCCCCGGCCCAATGCCTGGCAGAGTGAATGAAGAGCCGGAAGACGCCGCGGGGAAGCTGCACGGAGAAGACTTCTAAAGGTAGGAGAAGAACCAGCATTGATTGGCCGACTGTATAGCATTCGGCCAATCAATGCTGGTTCTGCATCAAACTTTTACATTCGAACAGCGAGTGGTACTCGATCGAGTACGAGTATTTTGAATACCGTAGTATTCGATCGAATACCTACTCGATTGAGTACTACTCGCTCATCTCTAGTCAAGTATTATCTATTGTCCATTGGGTGATCCTTTATTATTAAGTCCCAGGATAGTGGTGGCTTTAAGTTCCAATGTATCAAACTAATAGAATGTGTTTCCCATATACTTTATTTTCCTGCTTTGTAACTTCCCCCTCTTTGCCTTGACATATTGTGAAAACAGTAATTATAACATTAACGCGCACAACTACAGTAACAACTTGGCATTGCTTTGTAATTGCCCATGTGGCACAGCTGTCTATACTTGGTAATCGTCTGACTCATACCATCTGTAGGTGTTTGCAAATGATTATTATGTCTACAAGCTGCAAAAATGGATTTGGTCTGAGTCATGTAAAGAAAATAAAGAACATACAATGGGTTAATAAACTAATAAAGTAATGCTCAAAAAACAATTGGACAGAGTTAACTGGAATGGAAACCCGACTTGTCGCTGGCATTTAATCATGCCTGTAATTTATGGGATTATTGATGAAAGTACATTCAGAGCCTACCAAGCATGTAAATCACCTTGCAACAGTTAATCTATGGCATTACTTTCCAATCATCCTCCTCACCATACCGTTACTAATGGCTGCCATTTGTTGGTTTTGTCCTGCTTCATATGTAGCAAATTTTTGATATTAATAATACATTGTTTTATGCAGTAAGACCATTAGTGTCAAGTGTTATGGCTAATCTGACTTTGGGATTGTATTTTCACACAGATTAGTAGGATTTCCACACCACTGGCTTCCAGATATATGGAATATTGCTACAGTATATGAAATACTTTACCTATCTGAGCTGACATTAAGCTGGACACATTAAGATTCAAAATTCAATTTTCAAGCTCATATCTACAGTAAATAAACACAGCGCAGGGATTTTACGACATAATGTATTCTTTATTACCTAGCTACTCAAACCAATTTCCTCATCAGTAGGTTTAATAAGGCGGCACTGGCAATCGTGCAGCTCAACTTAGTATGCACCATATAGTTTCTTGTACCTACATTTATGTCAGTCCATACATGTAGCTGCCAAAGATATAGATTTTATTCCATACATATTTAACTTACAGTTATTTTCAGAATAGATTTCTCTGCAACACTTAGTGTTTTACATATACAGTTTGTATATGGCACAGTCAGTAGAGATGAATGAGTAGTGGTCGATTGAGTAGATGTTCAATCGAATACTACGGTATTCGAAATACTCGTACTCGATCGAACACTACTAGCTGTTCGAAGTTTAAGGTTCGATGCAGAACCAGCGTTGATTGGCAGAATGCTATATATTGTGCCAATCAACGCTGGTTCTTCTCTTACCTTTAGAAGTCTTCTCCATGCAGCGTCCCCGCGGCGTCTTCCGGCTGGAATTCACTCTGCCTAGGCATCCGGCCTAGGCAGAGCCGACTGCGCATGCGCGGGCATCCCTCGCATGCGCAGTCAGCTCTGCTCAGGCGTCGGGCCGGGCAGAGCTGACCACGCATGTGCAGTCGGCTCTGCCTAGGCCCCGATGCCTAGGCAGAGTGAATTCCAGCCGGAAGACGCCGCAGGGGCGCTGCGCCGGGAGAAGACTTCAAGGAGAATCCAGCCCGACCATCACTCGTGGACTTGGTAAGTATAATTTTATTGAATTTTGCATACCCCTGAAACAAGCATTTCCCCCATAGACTATAATGGGGTTTCAAAATCCGTTCGAACAGTCGAACAGTGAGCGGCTGTTCGAATTCGGATTTCAAACCTCGGACATTTTAGTGTTCGCTCATCTCTAACAGTCAGTATGGCATATTCTACGTGTACTGGTGTTCATAGTATACACTAATAACAGAGCTGCCTGCAACTCCCTTGCTTTCTAAAATTTCAATAAAATACACAGCATACCCAGGAGCTGCAAATACAGCACTGTACCAAAAGTATAAAAGGGACCTTTTATGTCCTGTACAATGTGACATATGATATACTACTGCAAAGCTGTCAGTGTGATGAATACAGTACATTGTTAGTTTTGCAGGTATGTGCCCCGGTTCCAAATATATTGATGCTGTTAGTTTTAGCTACTGATCACTGCACTGTCAGAGGGGCGGGCTGCACAGCTCAGCATCATCATTTAATGTTGCTAATTGACAAAAATAAACTGTAGATTGCAGATTGCACTTTGTGGGGGCCACTGTGTTGCAGATTGTACCATCTGGGGGCCACTGTGGGGCATATAATACTGTGTAGTGCCCCTTCACTATTTATGTCACACAGTATCTGTTTTACAGCAGACGTGATATTAGTACAGGCTGTAATAACATTGCACGGTCACTATAAAGCTGGTCCTGTGTAAATAGTGAACATTAATTGTTCAAAAGTACTAAGTGCAGAGACCTTTACATTTCAGTACAAAGCTGTTTGTATTATTGAAAGCTCTGTAAAGCCCCATTTACACGACCATATTTTGCTGGTCCGTAACTGTCTGCAATTGTAGATCTGCACAGTATTTAGGTTAAATTGCCGTGTTGGCACTTTGCAATAAATTATTGGGTTGTGGGTTGCAGTTTGAGTTGGATTTAGTGTATGACCAGCCACTGAAGATTGCTTCAAGTAATTTTATATAACTTAAACTGATAGGATATTAGCACTTGTAGACAGTTTGGACAAGGTGTGTATAGCTTGTACTGAGCATACATGTCTTCTGAATAAAGAACTGAAAATAAGCTAGTGCCAGTACATCAGGTGGCGGCTTGTCTGAGAACTAAAGAATTAGGTATTAAAACTATATGACCTTCTTACCCCCGACCTATGCAGATTGGGATAAATCAGGTCAGCCTCCTTTTACTTCTAACATGGTATTGGTAAAATCAATTTGTCCAACTCTATTGTGTAAGGCCACCTGTAGCCTGTGCTGTTTGTAATGTCTTTGTATCCAGGTCCTGAATCATATTTGTGTGCTGATCCTGAGGTCGTATCCTCTCCATATCTAGCTAGTACTGTAGATTCTGTGTTGCCTGTGTTCAAAAACTTTGCCATAGGTCATCTGTAATTCAGTTCCTCATCCCTGGATTTCTATTGCTTGGTTGTTAGCGACCTTGTTTAACTTTTACTTCAGTATGCATTTGTTCTACATTGAAAAGATACTGACAGTGATATCTGAGCCGGAATTGCAGCTTTTGCTTCTGTGTGAATTTTTAACAGAGATTGATGTATTATTAACATATACTTGACAGTCATTTCTTTTTCTGATATAATCAGAAAGAAGGGGGGGTGAGGCAGACTTGTTATGGCTGGGGTTTACCAAAATATCCGTTTTTTCAGAGTATTTCCTATTTATTGTCCTCTAAAGGATACCTGAGTTTTCATGAAAAGTTGAAATATGTGCAGGGTCTTGCTGGGTATAAGCCATCGAATATGGTGTCCTATGAGTTTTACTCCTGCTAAATAAACACATTATGGCTGAAACACATTTTACATTCGTCTCAAGCTATGGGAGTTTACAATATGGAGCAGTCTGATCCCTTCCCTATCCATTACTGATAATGTTCTGCCATTCTGCCAGGAGTAACTGCATAATTGCAAGAGAATAGCTGAGAAAAGCCCAAGAAACTATAATATAGGCGATATATGGACACTGGATTGTAAATACATGCAGCCAAAGAGATAAAACACAAAAAAAAACCAAAAAAACAAAAAAATCAGTATCTACTCTCTCGTCTTCTTCTTTTCTATGGGTACGTTTGTCCTACCCTTGGTTGGAGAGATGATTGGCATTTGTACATTATCCCTTTTATAAGGTAACACAAGCTGATATTCCCAAATCTGTCATTATAACAGACATTATTGCTATCAGTTATTATATGGTCACTCCATAGTTTGATTGTACTTGTTTTGTACTTCTCCAGTTCCATTTTTTGTATGTCTTTAATGTCTTACATGCAAAACATTTTAATCTTGTATATTTCTTTAGAAGCCTTGCATTAGGTACCTGTTATGTATGCATTTTTCTTCTGTAAAATTTCTAAAAACCTAATAAAAAATTTGAATAAAAAAAAAATCAAAACCAATCAGAAATAAGTAGGTACAAGTACATAGAAGAATTGTCTTACATTGCAGAATCTTCAGTCTTTTGGACACAGCAACAGTTTGCAAACATGTCTGTGCAGACTGTGAGAAGAATCAGCCCCTTTCCTCTCAATTCACTGTGTGAAGAAAGAAAAATAGCTAGAAGGAGGCACTTAGTGGCAGGAACGTTTGAGAGGTTTTTCAGGCAGAAAGCAGACATATTTTTAATTAAAGTTCATTAGGCTGGCTTCACATATACACGTCCATGTCTCTGTTGGAGGACTTTTTCTCCTCGACTTAGTTTTAAATAGAGATGAGCGAACAGTAAAATGTTCGAGATTCGAGATTCGTTTCGAGTAGCCCCTCAATGTTCGACTACTCGAATCGAATATCGAACCCTATTATAGTCTATAGGGGGAAAAATGCTCGTTTCAGGGGTAGGCAACATTCGATCAAATTATACTTAACAAGTCCACGAGTGAGGGTCGGGCTGGATCTTCCGAGAAGTCTTCTCCGTGCAGCGTCCTTGTGGCATCTTCCGGCTCTGAATTCACTCTGCCAGGCATCGGGCCTGGACAGAACCGACTGCGCATGTCCGCACTACAAGCGGGCATGCTCAGTCGGCTCTGCGCAGGCCCGATGCCTGGCAGAGTGAATTCAGAGCAGGAAGACGCCGCGGGAAAGCTGCACGGAGAAGACTTCTAAAGGTAGGAGAAGAACCAGCGTTGATTGGCCGACTGTATAATATTCGGACAATCAATGCTGGTTCTGCATCGAACTTTTCCATTCGAATAGCGAGTGGTACTCGATCGAGTACAAGTATTTTGAATACCGTAGTATTCGATCGAATACCTACTCGATCGAATACTACTCGCTCATTTCTAGTTTTAAAAAGAGGACCCCATTATGGTCAACAAACAAGGAAGAGCACGGCGTTCATGTAAACCTAGCATTATTTATTTGGTCCAGAATCACATTCTTTATGAAATGAGACAAAGCTGTCTGAAAAGTTAGTGACATAATGGACATTAACAGACAATAACTGATATCAATGTGTCCCTTTTTTTACTGATACATTTGATGAATCAATTAAAAAAAAGTTAGTCATTGTCCATTAATGTACATTTTTATTCCATTCGACAGAAATAACAGACAGTTACTGTCCATTACCATCTATCATACATGCATTAGCCATAGACAATAATGTTAAAAAATAACAGGCACTTAAAATTGGCTAACGTTATTTTCAATTGACTCAAAAGACCTACAACCTGTGTTATTATTTGCCCCAAAATAACGGACCTGTGACAGATTTGGCGAAAATGTAGATTATGAAATGTAGACTATGAAACTATATGGGACAGTGATTGACATTGTCTGTAAAGTCCTGCGGCATATGATGACGCTATATAAGAAAGCAAAGTAAAAAAAATAAAAAATAAAAACATACGCTAACGGACAACAGATCAAATCCTATTGAAATCGATGGAAGTTTTAATAGATTTTTGACACATCAATTAATGTTCTTTGTTATTATTTTCTGACAGATGCAACAAACACTAACAACAATATTGTGAATGTCCCCTTAGGTTAGGTTCACACAGAGCAATTTGCAGAGGAATTTCAGGTGGTCTTCTGCCTCAGATTCCTTTTTAGATTGTGACCCTGTGGAAATCTTGGCTGAACGCCCTTCAGTCTCTCAATTTCCCTTAAAGAGCACCCTCTAATGTACCCATCCATGTAAAAGTAAGTAGTATTTGATGATATTTTAGTGACTGTGATAGACTTTAGAGACCCAAATTTTACAGTCTCTACTGTGTGAATATTGGCTTTCAGATACCCAATGAGTCCTACATGATTGGACAAAACACGTTGGTTGTGTTTTTTGGACAGATTTGGCAGGTATACTATAACAGGGTTATAATCGGGGGCCACCCTTAGTTATTTTTTGTGTATAGGTTGAGTGTCAGATAAGTTTGTCACTCAACCTATCCCTTGATAACATCAGAGGATTATCTATCCATCTCACCAACAGACTGGTAAAGACATGTCTAATTCATTAACTATATATTTATTTGTTTGTGTATTTGACATGCAACAGGTATTATTGCACAGGCCTTACTGCAATAGACAATAGTATATGGTGTACTTAAAGCAGATATTTTGGAGATGGATTTCCTTTATATTTGTTTATTCCACTATTCCATGCAATTATTTTTGTATACCTGGGTTGAAATAAATGTTATCTGTTTCACATTAAAAGTTATGTTTTATTAGGTTCACTAATGCTGCATGAAGATCCAAATCTTGTGTGAACTTCTTATTGGAGTTCAGAAGAATGTTTATAAGTTTGTTTGGAGAAAGTAACGGCCTGAAAAGTAAAGAAGAAAATATATTTCTTTAATAAGATACATTACACAGTTTCATATATTAATATGTACTATTCAATTATGAAAACTTGTGTAGAACTGAAGGCAAAGGTTAATTTTAAGGACGTTGTGTGTACTGCAGCCAATGTAGTGAGGCTATGCAGGCAACTGACTGGGCTTGTAGAAGGAGGCTGAAGATGGAGCCACAGTAAAACATAGTGATGCAGCAATTCTGTATAATTACTTCGCTCTGTAGACTGTTACAGGTAATTCTCCATCTGTTGTTACTGACTACCTGCTCAGGCTGGATTCACACCTGCGCGCAGTTTCCATATGCGGATTCCGTTCCCCATTCCGCTTGAAAAATGCAGAGAGAAAAGTCCTGCAAGCGGCCCCAAAGAACAGAAACCCGAGAATGAGTGTGAACCTAGCTTCAATAGGCAAAGTGTGCCCCCTAAGGCTAAGTTCAGGTTCCGGTCCAAAATACGGGGTAGCCACGACTGGATGCTGGTGCAGTGCATCGGTATGGAGTTCGCGGCACTGTGATCCGGATTAGGCCCAAATGAATGGGCCTAGTCAGGAGTGTCTTCAGGTGGAGTGAGGTGCATTCTGCCTGAAGAAGGAGCATGTCCATTCTTTATTCCGGGAGCCGGAACAAACCGCTCCCGGAAAAAATAAATGATCGTCTTATTGGTCCAGATTTTGAGGCAAATTTGGCCTCAAAATCCAGACCAAAAAACTCAGTGTGAACTCAGCCTAACTCTGGACATGAGTACTAATGCTCGGACATTAACTATTGGGTTAAGCTAATAGGTAACAGCCAAGTTCGAAGTAAAACCTGCAGTCAGTGCTGCACCTCCCATGAGGCGACCTGAAGCAACCGCTTCAGGTGGCGCTATGCCGGGCCCTGGGGGAGGGCGACATTTTTACTGACCTAAGCCAGTCCAAGACAAGCTGTCCTGGACTGGCTTAGCGTCACCATCCGGGCAGCCCGGCATGCGAAGCGAGCAGTGGATTGGGGTGGCCCTGTGGACGCAGTGCTGCTCCAGCGGCCGCCCCTCACGGTTAGCAGAGAGCAGGTTCTCTCCCTGCCTGCTCTCTCCGCTCTCTCTGCCTGCTCTCTCGACACTCGCTCCGCTTGCCCCCCCCCCCCCCCCGGCTCGGCCCCATCCCCTCCGCTCACCCCGCCCCCTACGCTCGCCCCGCCCCCTACGCTCCGCCAAATATTGGTACAGTCCTGTCATATTTCAGACAGTTTTCAAGTATGAGATAGGCAGATACTATAGATGGACTGGCAGATAGATGGATTATGTTTGTACTGTGGATCTACAAATTGCAAGACTATAACTTTATACATAACAATAAATTTAGAAATTTACTGCTGCTATTTCGGTAAATGATAGCAGTGACAGTCTGATAACTTAACAGACCTCAATTACAGTATACATGATATGATTCTGATAAATGTAGAAATTCCATTTGCAGCAATTAATTCTGATTATAGGTATCTATCCAAGCACAATGTCAGAGCATCTAGCAATGATAGAGCCACAGTGACCCGGAGCTGATGACTCCCAACTCATTTTATCTGTTCGTAGATATTTTTGTTTTATCTTAATTGCTTATTCTTCTGACAACTCACTTTCCCAATAATGATTGTGTTAATTATAAGAGAAGCTGCAATAACCGTCTGCCTTTCATTCAGTCGGCAGGACACTAAGGCATATACTAAAGGCAATTAGGATTGTCAGCATTCATGCCTCTGACACTGTTTACATGCACAGCTGATTCAGCAAGTCATTTTGATCCTATCTAAAGAAACAGAAAAGCTGTGTAGACTAAACATTTGTTTACTGACAACAAAACCTAGTAGGCGAAAATCTGATCCGACAGAAGTGAAAAAAGTCTAAATACAAACAGTAAATTGGTGTCCATTTATTAAGCAGGTCATCACATATCTGGCATAGAGAAGTTCACATCCAATAGCTTTGACAGCTGTCGGGGAAGGTAGATGTAGTGGTATGATTCATTAACCTGCTCATAAGAAATGCAGAAGGCTGTGCAAGGCTGAGGCTTGGTAATTAGAAAGCGTTTCTCTCATGCTAGGGATTACTATTTATACCCACATATGTGTTTATGTTTACAGTGTTATCTACCTGGAAATCTCAATTACACTTAAACAAAACATACATTAACTAACCTTTAACTACAGATGTGACCACGCGTATAAGCTTTCTAGTTTAGTTAAATAATGCAATTTCTCATTAAACAATTTATGACATGCCAACAAAAACCTGCAAATCGCACCTTCCCCGCATCCCCATAGGGTGGTCACACATAGGATAGTCACATATCACTTTCTCACAACTATTCAGGAAAACGCGTTGCTTTTAGACTTGTTACATATATAATTGGACATGCCCAGCCAAGAGGATGAGTAAGGAAGAACATACCAGTAAGTCCAAATTATAACTGAGCCATGGCAACAAGGCCAATACATATGTGAATGTATCAAAATGGATCTTACGGGACTCCACTGCCTTATAAAGAGTTAGGGTTCCAGTAACTGTAAGAGTAACAGCTTTTGCTATCAAAACACTTAAGCCCTTTACCAAATGGCAAACATACCAGTGTAGAGTTTTTGACTACCTTTGTGTTCTTAGTTGAACATCACCTTAACATGTTTATGTATTATTTTGTAAGTCACAAGTCATCAGTAACATAATATATACTGTAAAGTTATAGAATTTGCTTAGTGGTGATACATCTGGAGACTAATATATAACAATACCAATTTGTGATTTACAAGGAATTGTACACAAAATAAGGGCTAGTTCACACGTGTTTCCACCTGTGCATATTCCGTCGCAGCAGCCGCAATGGGATGCCGATGCAGTAGTGGTAGCACTTGCAACAAGTGTGGCAGTATGGCATGGAATAATGTGACACAGAAATTTTCCCTCACTACTATCTATGATTTATATCAAAAATCTGTGTGTGATTGATTAAATTGGACCAAACTGTGTTGCAATTCTCCTACTCCCAAGAATGTCTTTCTCTATTGCAATCTTTGTAGCACTCAGTGCTCCATATCATGCATTGAGATAAATAACACAACCATCCCCTACTTCCACCTTGACTGAAATACCTTGTGTTCTGTATATGACATCAGCACTGTAAGGTGTCCTCCTACCACTGACTATTGGTTGAAACGTTTAGCCAGAACACCACAGTGACTCCCAAGAACTGTCTCTTCTGTATTTTTACTGTTCAATACATTTGCAGTGGCCATTTTAGTCTATCTTAAGCAAATCGCCATTTACTGTATTTGGTTATGTTAAAAACTGAACAAATTGGAATATTCAAGTCACTCGTCAGGACTTTTGTGTGTAAATGTTTCAATTTTGAACATATGGTTGTTTTGGCAATCTAGTTACAGGTGACCTGGAGAACCTTGACTTAGACTGGTATGTGTAAGAATTCCAGTAATAGTATCATATGGCTACTAACATACCTGTGTGGTGTTACCGCAGTTATTCTTTTTCTGCAGATGGACTGAGTGCACAATGTGTCTTGCTAATATTTTAAAGGCTGTCAGCTTTAATGTAAACCAGAAGAAGAGAAATGTGAACATGGAGAACATGAACTCAACCAAGAATTTTAACAATTTCTTCTTGAAATTTTAGTAATGTCATAATAAAAGTGATGGGATTTCCCAGCCAGCTGCTAACTAGAGATGAGGAACCTTACGAGATTCATAGCACAAATATTCACAAGGTAAGTCTGCCTGTTTCACTTTAGATTGAACAAAATCCTGAAATACCATTATTATATTCAGGGTCTTTTCAAACTCAAATAATTTTAAGTGGAAGCCCAAGGGAGATGCGACAACATGAACACTGATAATCACTCAAACATGTCCTCTCTTGGGCTCCTTTATGTCGTCCATCTTATTGATATCACGGCACTTTAGTGCTGACATTGTGACGTCGACATGTCCTACATGACTGCTTGCTGAGGGTGAATTACAGACCTTAGCATTACCCTGGAGCCCGTGATGTCAGCCTGGAAGTTGGAAGTTGACCAAAGAGTGCACAAGACATAAGAGAAAGTTAGTATCAGCGTTTATTATGTTTCCACACCTCCACTGGATTCCCACTCTGGGGTCTGAAGGTGAAGTGTGGACTGAGCAATGTCCTCTCTCAAAAAGGTGCAAAGAATCTCCTATTTATAAGCAACCTTTCCCCGGTGTAACCAAATATCATGCCATAGCTACTAGAAATGAGCGAACACTAAAATGTCCAAGGTTCGAAATCCGATTTGAACAGCCGCACACTGTTCGACTGTTCAAACGGATTTCGAACCCCATTATAGTCCATGGGGGAAAATGCTCGTTTCAGGGGTACGCAAAATTCGATAACATTATACTTACAAGTCCATGAGTGACGGTCGGGCTGGATTCTCCTTGAAGTCTTCTCCCGGCGCAGCGCCCCCACAGCATCTTCCGGCTGGAATTCACTCTGCCTAGGCATCGGGGCCTAGACAGAGCTGACTGCGCATGCGTGGTCGCCTCTGCCTGGCCCGACACCTGAGCAGAGCCGACTGCGAATGCGAGGGCATGCCCGCGCATTCACAGTCGGCTCTGCCTAGGCCGGATGCTTAGGCAGAGTGAATTCCAGCCGGAAGATGCCGTGGGGACGCTGCAGGGAGAAGACTTCCAAAGGTAAGAGAAGAACCAGCGTTGATTGGCAGAATGTATAGCATTCTGCCAATCAACACTGGTTCTGCATCGAACCTTAAATTTCGAAAAGCTAGTAGTGTTCGATCAAGTACGAGTATTTCAAATACTGTAGTATTTGATCGAACACCTACTCGATCGAACACTACTTGCTCATCTCTAATAGCTACTATATCTGTCATACCATGGGACGTGCCCAAAAATTCTTCCCAAAATACAACAACTTGGCGCAACTTCTGTACATTGTACCTGTAAGGAAAACATGAAACTATACACTTAGCATCACCAATGGTGACAATCAGACACTGGTAACAATTGACCATAACATCAAAAAAACACTATAAATAAACTCAGGGTATGCTAACCTGTCTCTTTTTATGGTAATCCACTCTCTCCCATCTATATTCATACTTAACTAAGGAAGTCAATCTTCAACTTCTTACAGTTAGATAAGTCATCCAATTTGCCTCTATTATACAGAATTACGTTTTGTTAAAGTAAATGGTGAAAAATCTCTCACAGCTTTCATAATAGTTATATTATCTTGTCTGCAAACTCTAACTTCCTTTGAATCAAATGGCAGAAGAGCCAGCTATTTCTATAGGTACTATTTGAAAAACTATATAAAAATGTTAGTTAAGGACTACAGTACCTATGTAAAAATGAGTCCACTTTTATCTTTCTACAAATTTTGTTAAAGACTCCATTTTTTCATTATAGAGATTCAATACATTATCACAACATGCTACCAAAAAACTTGACAGACTGCAATGTATATACCAACCGTTAGGTGGTCATGCAGAGAGAAATATAACATATACATCCCTTGACAGAGTGTCTCAAATTTGTGCTTTTTTCCAAAGGTGGTCATCTTGTACCATACGTGGCAAGCAAAAGGAAAGGTCGGTCTCCAAAATAGAAGAATCCGTATAAAAACTGTTTCCTTTTATGAAATATATTATATGTACAAATGGTGACTACATAAAGCAGAAGGTCCAGTATATAAGTGTCAGTATATAAGTTCCCTGTTCTCTAATAGCTTTTACGAGGGCTTATGTTTCTCTAGAAATCCATAAATAATTGTACATTATAAAAAGGATGAAGCAGTAGGAAGCTGCTTTTAAGGTAAGAATGTTCCCTTAATCTACTGTGATTTTGCACAAATTGCACATATAGCATGTCTTCCTCCAATATATAAATATAGCATGTTGTCTTAACCATTTCCAGGCATTTAACACACAAGGCATTGCTGACCTTTTCAGAAGTAAGAAAAACAGAAAATGTGATTAATCTCCTTCCTACCAACCTCATTGTTGAAAGGGTGCTCACCGCTGTGCCCCGGACAGCGACAAATAGTGTGGCAGAATAGCTGTTCTATTTTTTCCAAGCATGCACAAAAGCATACAAACATTGTTTTTGCCATTAAGCTGTCAATCTCTAGACACATCAATTTTGAAAGCAGTTTAAAGTGCAAAACAAGTAGAATGTAAATTGACTGATTGCCCCCAGGAGCCTTTGAAGGGAGTGGACCGGTCTTTAGAGTTATGCCAAAACGCTTCTAGCAGCAAATGATGAGGGCATGCTGAGCAGAATTATAGTACCCTTGTTATACTGCACTAAAAGCCAACAAAAGGAGATTTTACTAAGTCACATTGACAGTTCACTTTAATGTCGGAGAATGTTTATAAAGACCCAATTTTGTTTTAACTTTACAGATTTAATCTGAAGTTGAATCAAAGAAAAAGTATAATAGATTTAAAACACTTGTGACTCAACATCACGTTGTGTAAATATACACTACACACAATGATTTCCTTTTTTTCTTTGGAAGAATAGAAACAAATTACCCACGCTTTAATATGTAGTCAGAATAAGGCAAAACTACACTCAGGTCAAGTAGATTTTTACCACTTTCATTTATATGCTTTCAACAGAGGCGCCATTCTATAGTCAAAATTAATTAACTTAAGAACAAAGAGCAGTCTACTCAAAAATGCAACATGTCCTTACCTAACACCTGTGAGGATTGATAACTATTGTATGAAGAGCTGCTAGGAAATTCCCAAGGTCCCCAACCATGTAATATCTCAAACAGGTTTATCATCAAGAGTTTGCCAACAAGTGAATTACTTACAGGTCCTTGTTTATTTCTGCCCATTCATGATACTGATAGTTTTTACTTCACAAGTCATATAATGAAGAAGTATAGAGCCTAACTGGATACATAGGTGCACAGTGATGCCTAGTAATATTACTCAAGGTGAACAGGATCTGCTGTAACAGGCTGCCAATCCAGCAGCACCATCTTTCTGATTATTAGTGCTGTCAGTGACTAACTGCTTCACCCTAAGTGTGAGAAGGAGCGCTATCAGAAGTCTTTCCTCCCCATTGCGGTTAGGTTGTATAACCAACACAAAGCTAAGTTAAGATCACTCCAGACAGAGAACTGAAAGATCTTTAAAGGGGCTCTATCATTGGGAAAAGTCATTTTTAACTAAGCACATACATACATAGCCTTTAGAAATGCTATTCCTCACATAGCTTTAGTATGTAAATTGCCTCAGTGGATTTTTAATAAGCCTGTTTTTATTCACCTGCTAATTAGCTTCCAGCGAGCACAGGAAGTTCCTCGCAGTACTCCCTCTCTGCTATTCTTTCCTATATGTGTGTGCAACAGGAAGCAGGAAGTCATCAGCAACCTGTCCTGTACACATACATAGGAAAGAATAGGCAGAGGGTGCACGATGAGACTTCCAGGGTGCACCAAGAGGCTAATTAGCATATGAATAAAAACAGGCTCATTCAAAAACCACTGAGGTGATTTACATACAAAAGGTATGTGTGGAATAGGTTTTCTAAAGGCTATGCAAGGATGTGTTTATCTAAAAATGACTTTTTCCAATCATAGAGCCCCGTTAAGTTGTGATTTGTGATTCATCCCCCGTAGATTGTGATTTATCCCGGTAGATGACATGGCTTCATGACTGTTATGAATTTATGTTGATATAATATATTAAACTGCTGTTGCCAGCAGGACTGTCTCAGCTAATTGCAGTTTGCTGATAAAGCCAAGTCTGTTATCTCTCTATGTAAACACACAGATAAAATTGAGTCCATTGAGTACAAACATTTGCATATTATCTGATCTGCTCCAGTGCTGAGACATTGACATGGGAAAACCCATTTAATCCAAATTGGCAGTTTGCCAATTTTAAACATTCCGGGGAAAAGAAAATCTAATTTGTCACAAAATTCTAAAACAACGAGAGCTATGAAGGTAGCCAGAAGTCACAGAGTTCTCCTCAAGTGGAGCTGAGGAGGGTTGAGCAAGCTAGGTGTAAAGCAGCTCTTAGAGTACCCAAAACTCCGGAGTAGGCCAACAAAACACTCATTATATGGTGTACCAGCAAGCTGCTGAGACGCAGGAACAATCACAGGCACGGTGCAATTAACAAGTTCAGTGGCAGGCCAGCTTGAGAGCTGCTGAAACGTCGGAGCAGGCGGATCATCAACACTAGCAACACGCTCATTATATGGAGTCCCAGCGAGCTGCTGAGATGCTGGAATAATCACAGGCACGGTGTGAGGAACCAGTTTAGCAGTAGAACAGCTTGAGAGCTGTCAAAATGCCGGAGCAAGCGAACCATCGATGGCAGCAATTTTCTGAATATAGGCAGATCATCAATAACAACAACACGCAGACGAAGTCGCAGGTAGAGGCTAGTATACTATATAATAAGATTTATAAATAAATCTTATCAGTGAGAAATTAATCTTTGTGTTCTTGCCATGTTTTTGACCTACCTCTACTACACTTCCTTTCACTCTGAAAATCTCTGTTATATCATCTCAAGATGGACTCAGATTACTCATGTCTATGGAAGGCTATGGCCTCCTTAAAGGCCCATGTACATTACCAAGAGTGCATTCCAGTTGGGGGCTGAGCTTACCACTGAATGCAGTCAGATGAAACTTGGAGTGATATTCCAGTTTCATTCGAGTGCATTCCGGTATGCATATACATTTATGGGGCTTCCAGATCATTCCAGAATAAGACTGCTCTGTAATTATCTGTGTTATTGAAACAGAATGGATCCAGAAACTCCATAGGCGAGAATGCATCACAGAATGCACTTGGAAGTCATTCAGTGATAAAATCAGCCTCCAACTCAGAAACACACTCGCTCATGTACATGGTGCCTAAATGTGATGTTGGTGATAAAGAGAAGCTTTCTATTACAACCAAAGCACTTTACTCACATCAGTACAGGTTAGTATTTCTCTATATACAGATTTAGTTATCTTTAACATGAATCTGATAACTCAATGCAATGTATAATAATAATAATAAATACATTTTATTTATATAGTGCCAACATATTCTGCAGCGCTGTACAATTTGTAGGGTTCAAATACAGACAGAAAGATACATTACAAAGAAAGTCATTTCACACAATGGGACTGAGGGCCCTGCTCGCAAGAGCTTACAATCTATGAGAATTTAAAAACTGACAACATAGCATTGGAAAACAATGGATCAAAGTCAAGTTAAAGCAACTGTTTACTTAACATATTAAAGCTCATGTTAAACTTACCTCTATCCTTATGTTCTGGAGCTGTTTCTAAGTCAGAGAGAGAGAGTTATAATACAGATTCTATTATATTTTCCGTCCGCAGTATAAGGCAGCACTCCAAACTTCAAATATAGCATGCATTGGGTTAAACTGCTAAAACTTTCTAAAATAAGTCATTGAATGCCCAGAAATAGTGTTACTCCCCCTCTACATACACATAACAGTGTATATTAAAACATCAGAAGAATCTACAGGAAGACTTTAAAGGATTTGTGTTGCAAATTTGTGTTTCATTGATTCTCTTGTTGAACTGACCAATAGCATTCATTGACTAACTGACTTGCCAAGTTTAAGATATTTGATATTGATAGGAAACAGGCAAATCAATTCTATTATATCCGAGCCAAAAAGGCAAAAACAAGTATATTTATTATGTAACCTTTACATTTGCAAATGAGTGGAAAAATACAGTATAGTGTAATAAGTACACAACATCAAACCTTATACCTTTAGTATAGAAATTATGTGATCTAGTTCATTGGAACCTTAAGTACTTACAGTTGTAGCAAACGTCAACTTGAATGTGATTACTTGCTATAGTGAGATATGTAATCACAAAAGCCATTGAATGTCACTTAAAATGTCAAGCAAAAGTTTATTGCAATTAATTCTTTGAAGGGAATATATCAGGAACAAACAAAGTTTTTTAAAAAAAAAAAAATAGGCATAAACATATCTTTCTAGCCACAAACTAATGATACAATGACAAAATAATCATCTTTCTACGGATATGTAATTAGCCTCAAGTACATCGGGATGGGGACAGATTTAGCAGCCTTGCATACAAATAGTCATAATAATAATAATAATAATAATTAATTTTATTTATATAGCGCCAACATATTCCGCAGCACTGTACAATTTGTAGGGTTCAAATACAGGCAGATACATAACAAAGAACGTCATTTGACACAATGGGGCTAAGGGCCCTGCTTACAATCTATGAGATAGAGGGGATGACACAAGAGGTAGCAGGGGCGACATTGCTTATACAGAGGTCAGACAATTTTGTAATAGATGTAACTGTCATTACACAAACAAAACTTTGTGAGCACTAGTGGTGTCCTGTAACATGTGGATGGAGTTTGGACAAATACAGTTAGCCTGAAAAGGCATCATATCATGTGGAGTAATGTGGGAGCGGGGACAAAGGAAGGTTAAATTTTGGGGATTCTAATTATAGTACAGAAGGGTTTACGTTAGAAATTGTGATAGGCCTGTCTGAAAAGAGGTGTTTTTAGTTTGCGTTTGAAACTGTAGAAATTGGGAGTTAATCTGATTGTCCAGGGTAGAGCATTCCAGAGAAGTGGTGAAACTCGGGAGAAGTCTTGTATACGAGCGTGGGAGGTTCTGATAATAGAGGATGTAAGTGTTAGGTCATTGAGTGAACGAAGAGCACGGGTTGGGCAGTAGACAGAGATGAGGAAGGAAATGTATGGAGGTGCAGCATTATGGAGAGCCTTGTGGATGAGGGTGATAACTTTATATTTTATTCTATATTGAATAGGCAGCCAATGTAGCGACTGGCACAGACCAGAGGCATCGCTGTAGCGTCTAGCCTGGTAGATGAGCCTGGCCGCTGCATTCAGAATAGATTGTAGAGAAGAGAGTTTAGTAAGGGAAGACCGATTAGTAAGGAGTTACAGTAGTCAAGGCGAGAATGAATCAGAGAGACAATAAGTGTCTTTAGTGTATCTCTGGTGAGGAAAGGGCGTATTCTGGAGATGTTTTTGAGGTGGAGGCGACATGAACATGCGAGTGATTCAATATGAGGGGTGAAGGAAAGGTCTGCGTCAAACATGACCCCGAGGCAGTGGGCCTGCTGCCTAGGAGTTATAGTAAGGCCTGAGACTGCAATGGATATATCAGGGACAGATCTATTAGATGGTGGAAACAGTAGTAGTTCAGTCTTAGAGAGATTTAGTTTCAGATAGAGCGAGGACATGATATTAGAGACAGCAGAAAGACAGTCACTGGTGTTCTGTATGAGTGCAGGGGTGATGTCATGGGAAGATGTGTATAATTGGGTGTCATCAGCATAAAGATGGTACCTGAAGCCAAATCTGGCGATGGTTTGTCCAATGGGGGCTGTGTAGAGAGAAAAGAGCAGGGGGGCTAGGACTGAGCCCTGAGGAACCCCAACAGCAAGGGAAAGAGGAGAAGAAACAGAGGCCGCAAATGATACACTGAAAGTGTGGTCTGAGAGATATAAGGAGAACCAGGATGCAGTCATGATGCAAGCCGAGGCTGAACATGTCTAACAGAACTAAAGGGGAGACAGTGGAGATGGATTTCAGAGGAGAGTTGGAGCATTTGCCACTATCCAGCAAATCATCCTGTATAAGGAAAATGTTGTTTTTGTACCGTGTTAGCCAGTGGGTAAGAAATATAAAAAAAACAAAACAAAAAACTTGAAAGTCTTTAGTAGATGATATCTTTTTTTAACGGCTAACTCATAATGATGACAGATAACGTTTCGAAGCTCCCAGCTTCTTCATCAGATATGACTAAAAACAATTTCTGAAGGCTGCATATTTATGTACAACAGGACACATAGGGATAGAATTTTAAGAGAGAGGGGGGAAGGGGGAAGAGGCTTATTGGTATGTACACGTAAACAAATCCCCAGTTCCAAGGTTCTTATCAGTTCAGAGTGTCTTTATGGCTGTCTCAGGTCAGTGATTTCTGTAGGATGCCATGAACCCATGTGAAAGGTTCATTCCATTCTCCAGAGTGTTAAATAATAGGGTCATGCACTTGTACTCATAAATCCTTCTGTTCTTCTTGGATTTAAAATTCCCTTTTAAAATCAAAATTTTCATATCGTTGGTGATATTATGATCTTCATTACAGAAATGTTTTGACACAGGAAGGTCCAATCTTTGTTCTCCAATTGTATGGCAATATGCGTTCATTCTCATTCTGAGCTTCTGACCGGTCTCTCCAACATACAGATTTTCAGTGGAACATTTGGTGCACATTATTAAATACACTACATTAGGTGTGTTACAAATGAACATAACTAGGATTTTATATTCCCTGTAGAGTTTGGTATCTCTGTCCTGTCAGTGCTCAGGTTTGCGCAGGTTTGGCATCTTTTGTGTCCGCATGGAAATGTTTCTGTGTTAGTTGGAGGTGACAGTGAGCTGCTAATAACCATATTCCTGAGGTTTGGTGGCTGTCTATAGCACAGGAGAGGGGGGTCTGGAAATATGGATTTTAGACGGTTGTCTTTTTGCAGTAGTGGATGTAATTTGCATGTGATTCCTCTCAGCGTCTCCAGGTGTGGGTTATATCTATCTCTATGTGTCCTGTTGTACATAAATATGCAGCCTTCAGAAATTGTTTTTAGTTATATCTGAAGAAGAAGCCGGGAGCTTCGAAACGTTATAATCTGTCATCATTATGAGTTAGCCATTAAAAAAGGTATCATCTACAGAAGACTTTCAAGTTTGTTTTTTGTTTTTTTTTTATATTGCAAATCATCCTGCAAGTGCTGCAGTGAGATTGACTTGATGATTCAGTGATGCACTTGCAGTCTGATGGCCATAAAAATACATTTTTGCTCCTATTAAAGGCCCCTGCATGGCACAATTTTAGGTTCTAAGTTTACTACATCTGTATAATGAAGGATGCCTGTCAGGTAAAGATTCCCCCCAAAAAATCTAAAACAAATTTGTACTGTACCTATTTTCTTTCTTCAAAATCTTATATACTCCATTGGATAGATGAAGTACTGAAGCATATTTAGGTATGAACGTGATAAAAGAGCTAGTTGACAAATTATGGAAAGGTTTCAAAGCATTTTTAAGAAAAAAATACCATATTTTAAATAATAAATTATGATTTTTGTTTTGTTGTCATTTTTTTTTTCTTATGGCTAGAGACACAAATGAACCCTTAGCAGTAAACACCAAGGTTGTGTTCACAAAAGCCTCATTGCTTCTACACTACTCAAAAAATTAAGGGAAAACTTAAGTCCCACATTGGTTCCCGATTAGGGTTGAGTGATCGTTTTCGGAAAAGATCGGATTCCGATCGGCAATCGAGAAAATTTCACGATCGCGATCGGAATTCCGAACACGATCTATTTAGGTGGGATCGAGATCAAGGATTATTTCCCCACTATTTCCCCTTAGCCTTCACACTGAGTATATAGTGTATACTCAGTGTGAAGGCTCGGGCAGCTGGCACACAGGACGTCTCCCCTCCCAGTACCCGCTCACACTCTCCTAACCCGCCCACACTCTCCTAACCTGGGAGGCAGGGAGCAGCGAGGCAAAGAAGACTGCAGCGTGGAGTGGCAGCGAGAAGAACACCGGCGCAGTGGAGCATCCATCTCTGGAGGTAAGTGGACACCAGGGGGGACTAAGTAGCCAGAGGATTAAAAAAAAATCCTCTGGCTACTTAGTGATTCACTACACAGCGTGGATTCTAACAATCAAAGCGTTCAATTGTTAGATTCCATGCTGTATAGTGAATAGGATTGCTTTTAAAATCCGATCTCTGATTAATAAAAAAAAATCCCATTGACTTGCATTAGGATCGGAATTGGGATCGAGATCAGGTTCGAATGAAAAATGATCGGAAATCAGATTTTAAAATCGATCCTGAAAAGTGAAGATAGGCCCAAACCTATTCCCGATGAGTGAAAGATTCAAGTTGAAAATCTTTCCTGATATAAATTACAAATTATAAAATTTTATTGAGAACACATCTTCACCTACTTTGCTCCATGCTCTTGAGGCTGTGCTAGGTGCTTAGTCTTTCTTGAGATGGCATGTATGGGTGTTGTCAATGCAAACCAAAATCATAAACCAATTTAAGGCTGGATTCCTAATAATCCCAAAAATCAAAGTAAAAAATTGAAATGATAGGCAGAACCAATTTTCTTTAATTATAACTTATAATATAACTCATTAATGTGTATGGCCCCACATGCCTTTATGCACTCCTGAAAACATCTGCACATGTTCAGGATAAGATAGCAGATGAAACCCTGCGGGATCTCCTCCCAGACCTAGATCAGGTCATCCGTAAGCTCCTAAGTCTATGTCGCTACTTGGCAGCATCACATACATCAGCATTCATAATGTCTCAGAGGTTCTCTACTGAATTTACGTCTAGGGAATGTCAGGGTCAGTGAATAGCATCAATGTCATTCTTCGTCCAATAACTGCCTAAACACTTGGACCACATAGGGCTGGGGAGTGTCCTAAACCATAAGTAACCAACTGTACTATTGTAAGCTCTGAAAGTGTGCCTGAGTATTTTGGCAGCAGTCAGGGTACTGCTGGATATCACGTGGATGCTTATGTGACCCTCCAAGATCACCACTGATCTTCTGCCAAATCAGTCACACTAGATGATGTTGCATAATATTCCTACATTATTGTTAATATTATTTTACTTCTTTCAAATCTGCTTAGTGTGAGTCTACTATCATCTGTGAGGATACCAGTAGCCCTCTTGGAGTCATTTTGTAGGGTTCTGTCATTGCTTCTACTGTTCCTCCTCACACAAAGAAGGAGAAACCAGTCTTGTTGCTGGGTTGACGTCCATCTACAGACTTGTCTGGCTCTCCTTGTGTAATGACCTGTGCCCTGGTATTTGCTCCATGCTCTTGAGACTATGCTAGGAGATACCTTAGTCTTTCTTGTGATGGCACGTATGGGTGTGCCATCCTAGAGGAGATGGACTACCTGAGTAACCTGAATGGAGTATAGGTACCGTTTCATGCTACTAGAAGTCATAAGGCCACTAGCAAAATACAAAACTAGAGAAGAACCATCCAGGAAGGCTAGAGTAATTGTAGCCACAAGCTGAAAAACCATCCCTTGATTTAAGGTTGACTTGCCTGTCTTACCTGTTGTCATTTTCATTTACACCAAAGCAGATAAAACTGATTTACAAATGTTTATACTTTTTAACTGGACAGACTAATATCCATGAAATTTCATTGACTTTAGGTTATATTGTAATGCTAAAGTTTTTCCTTAATTTTTTGAGCAATGTAGTATAACTAAGCTGAGGTAGTTATACCTGAACTGTTAAACCAATCCCAATGCATAAGGTTGACCTATAGTCTTCTCTTCAAGAAAGCAATATAGTAATATCTGTACATAGAGGAAAACATATCTGTACATATGATAGAGGAAGAGCAGAGAGAGTAATTACCTGAACCAGATTGGTTGTGTTTCTAATTGGAATGGATGGTGAGGTCCTGTGTGAGGATGACCTTAAAGGGGTTGGCCACTTTCAGCCGAATATTGACAAACAAATGTACAATAAGAAGATATACAATTTTGCAATATACTTTCTGTATCAATTCCTCACGGTTTTCTAGATCTCTGCTTCCTGTCATTCATTCTGTTACTTCTAGAGGATAAAACTCTGACCATGGTCATGTGATTTATGGTCCATGGTCATGTGACTTGCACACAGGTGCACAGCTGATTACACTGGTCAACAAATTTTCAAAAGTTGTTTGTTTCTGAAGTGAAATGAGTCATTCCCTAATGATTTTTATGTGCTGAATTCAAATATCACAAGGAAAACTGTCAATTGGCTCTAGTTTCTATGATATCGAAGAGTTCTCATTTTACTGTTTTGTGAATTGTATAGAATATGATACATATTTATTACTTCTGCAATAATAGAGGTGCAAGTTTACTGTTTTTAAAATTTTGGAAATATATTCTTAGGAAACTTAGTTCTATCTAAAATCAACTATAATTTATAGTCATATCTAAGAATTTTTTACAAATTAAGTATGTTTATTGAACTTTGGAACGTAGATCCTTATTGAATTGCTATTCGGCTCCTTTACTCACGTCTCTTGTATTCAGACATGGGATTGTCTCTGATAATTGTCCAGCAGTAGTCTGCAAGCATTGATGGGTTCCATTTACCCTGATATCTCTTTTCCATAGTCGCAATTTCCTGATAAAATCGTTCACCATGTTCATCGCTCACCACTCCACAGTTTGGTGCAAAGAAGTCTAGATGAGAGTGTAAGAAATGAATCTTTAAAGACATGTTACATCCCAGGTTTTTATATGCCTTCAGGAGATTTTCAACCAACTCTTCATAATTATCTGCTTTGGTGTTTCCCAAGAAATTAGTCACGACTAACTTGAATGCTTCCCATGCAGTCGTTTCTTTGCCACGCAGCAAATGGTAAAACTCGTCATCTTGAAGAAGCATACGAATCTGAGGACCAATAAAGACTCCTGCTTTTATCTTTGCTTCACTCAACCTTGGAAACTTACAGAGGAGATATTTGAATGCCTCTTCATTTCTATCCATTGCCTTTACAAAATTCTTCATAAGACCAAGCTTGATATGTAAAGGAGGTAACAGAATCTTTCCTGCTTGAACAAGTGCTGGATGCATAACATTTTTAGTCCCTGGCTGCAGTGACTTTCTGAGTGGCCAGTCTCTTTTCTTGTAGTGTTCTGATCTTGCACGACTGTCCCACTCACATAGGAAGCAGCAGTACTTGGTGTATCCTCCCTATAGACCAAGCACTAGCGCTACCACCTTCAAGTCACCACAGAGGCACCACAGATGTTGATCATAGTTTATGCATCTCAAGAGCTCTTTCATGTTGTTATAGGTTTCCTTCATGTGAACAGCATAACCAATTGGAACTGATGGTAGTGCATTGCCATTGTGAAGTAAGACAGCTTTAAGACTTAGCTTTGATGAATCGATAAATAGCCTCCACTCATCGGGGTTATAGCTGATTTTGAGAGCATCCATTAAACCACAAATGTTTTTGCATACAACAAGATCACCCTCCATGAAGAAGAATTGGACAAGAGACTGTTGACAGTTCCTAAAGAAAGAAATTCAAACATCATCTGCCAACAGATTCCACTGTTGAAGTCTGGAACCTAAGAGCTCGGCCTTACTCTTGGGCAGGTCTAGATCTCTAAGAAGATCGTTAAGTTCACTTTGCGATATAAGGTGCGGTTCAGTGGAGAGTGATGCAGGAAAGTCTGGATCTGACGAGGTAGATGGTTCATGACAAACTCCTTCTTCTTCCTCGTCAGTGGAATCGAGCGAGAATGTTTCTGGAGCATTTGGAACTGGCAATTCTTCAGAATGAGCTACTGGGCGTATCGCAGATGGAATATTCGGATACTGTAAAGTCCACTTCTTTCTTTTTGAAATTCCTTTCCCAATTGGAGGCACCTTGCAGAAGTAGCAATTGTCACTATGGTCAGATGGCTCTCTCCAAACCATTGGCACTGAAAACGGCATAGACTGTCTCTTCCGGTTCAATCACTGTCTGAGATTTGAAGAACATGTATTACAGCATATGTGTGGGGCCCAACTCTTGTCCTTGTCGCCTATTTTGCAGCCAAAATACAGGTGGTAGGCTTTCTTAACCAAATATAAATATAAAATGCACGTCTATATCATGAAAAGTAAAGCCAATTTTAAAATTTTAGCATCAATTTCAATCTCAGCACCCCAAAATTAGTTAAGAACAACTGGTTTGATGCCCGAAACATTTTGGCTGTTGACCAGTGTTACCAGGCTGATGTCTGATTACTGTGCTGTGACTGTAATGAGCGGCACCTGTGTATTCATAACATGACCATGGACCGTAAATCACATGACCATGGTAAGAGTTTTATGCTCTATAAGTAACCGAATGAATGACAGCAAGCAGAGATCTAGAAAACTGTGAGGAACTGATACAGAAAGTATATTGGAAAATTGTATATCTTTTTATTGTACATTTGTTTGTCAATATTCGTCTGAAAGTGGCCATCCCCTTTAAGTCATGGAACATAGAAAGAAGAGACAAAAAAAGATCCAAGTGCTGCTGACCTAGATTATCAGAACGGTGTTCTCTATGCTTTCAGTAAACTTTGCACAAACCAATATTACAGGCAAATATATATATATATATATATATATATATATATATATATATATATATGTTATTATACGGTATAACATAACATATTATCAAAGTAATAACACGTCTCTGTCTGGTTGGGCCGACCAAATTTACATAGCGTGAATATTAGCATAAGAGAGTGGTGTTTATGCCACTGAAATAAAATCATAGATGTCATATTAAGCAACAGCTAAAAGTAATAGCGCACCAGTGTATTAATGGAGATAAAACGGCATATAACAAACAAGGCATTAAATAAATATTAAGCTATACCCGGTCCACTGCCAAGTACTGCTTTCACCGAGGATCATATTCATCCTTTCCTCATTTGGAATTTGCTCTTGTTCTAGATATATTTACAATACCTATAAATGCGGCTATTGGAAAATCTTGAAGATTGAATGTTTCTTTCACTAGACAATTGGCTACTCACATTTCAAGTTTTATTTCATTCAAACTAACTGATAACTGAAGCTGGCACTATCTATTTCAAGCCATTTTACTGCACATTAATAGTGTGTTTGGTAAAGGCTGTCATGAAGATTGATGCTACACATATCTATTCAACATATAGCAAGGAAAGGCCTTACAAGCTTAAAGGAGCTTCTCCTTCAACAGACAGAACACAAAAGTTTTGTGAATGTGATGACTACAGATAAGAATGTTCTCTCAGATGTCAGTGGAATAAAATCAATACTCAAAAATACACAAAGCTTACAAAATAATTAACAAAAAATTACAACATAACAATGAAATATATGGATGATATAGGATCATTATACCTCTATATCCACTTGTAATTCATGAGTAATTATGACAATGGAAACAACAGCACTTCTGGCACTTTTTGTAATTCTATGAATTACAGTATGAATTCTATTTATTTTATTGCTTTATGAAACTTTTTTGCATCGAAGAGATAACATCATTTTCTTTATTTTTCCATCTACATAGCCATATGAGGGCTTATTTTTTGCAGGACAGATTGCAGGTATTTGGGAATGAATTTCCCTTTTTTTGTGTCCCTCTAGAGTGCTTCTTTATTGAATTAAACATGGCCTCCAATAGACAGGTGTGCACAGGTGTCAAGACAGAAGATTGGAGTCCATTTGGTTCTGCTTTGCAAAATAGAATACAATTTGTGTGCTGATATATGGCGCTCCTGTATAGTACCATGTTATAGTAGTCTCCCCTAGAAGTGACTCATGCATAAAGTGCCAAAATCAGGTATAAGATAACTGCTAGCCCAGTGTATGTACAAACATTCTGATGGTTCATGTGTTGTGAGGTCACTTCTTTGTTCAGGAACCTATGAGACATCCCAGGAGAATTGGCAAATATGTACTTAGCAGTATTAGGCACTCTCCTTAAAGAGGACCTTTCACCATTTTGCCCATAGGCAGTTCTATATACTGCCAGAAAGCTGACAGTGCACTGAGTTCAGCACACTGTTGGCTTTCCCGATCTGTGCCCAATGTGAAGAGCTTACGGTCCCGGTACTGTAGCTCTTCTATGGTCAGAAGGGCGTTTCTGACAGTTAGCCAGAGACGTCCTTCTTCACAGCACAGCCAATTGTGCTGTACTGTGGAGCGGGGAAGAACGCCCCCTCCTTCTGCTCGCAGTACTCGTCCATAGACGAGCATTATCAGGGAGGGAGGGGGGAGTTCCTCCCGGCTCTCACAGCACAGCGCGATAGGCTGTGCTGTGAAGAAGGACGTCTCTGACTAACTGTCAGAAACGCCCTTCTGACCATAGAAGAGCTACGGTACCGGACCATAAGCTCTTCACACCAGGCCCAGATCGGGAAAGCCGACAGTGTGCTGAACTCAGCGCACTGTCAGCTTTCCAGCAGTATATAGAACTGCCTGTGGGCAAAATGGTGAAAGGTCCTCTTTAAGGAGTTTTCTTAGTCCTTGAACCTAGGCATTCTTGGTGAAAGACAGTAAAAGACATATTAGCCAGCAGTGGCATGTCTGATTCTCTCCAGCAGCTCCTTCTCCTACTCTCAGCCTGGTCTCTTAGACAGGTACTAACTCAGCTTCAGAAAGACAGATTGGAGAACTTAATAGAGATCAGTCCAGGAGGTCGGTTAGATTCATTTTCTCCAATAAGATATAGAGTATTACAAAGTTTCTTATCTTCACTTGTACTATAGAGGATCATGAAAAAACAAACAAGAGTTATATCCTACTTACGTGACTGATGTGTATTAAAGAGGACCTTTCACATCCTCATAGATGTGCAGTATTATATAACACTAGAAAGCCACTGTATGCTGAGTTTATCGCACTGTCGGCTTTCTAGCGGTATATAATACCACACATCTATGAGAATGTGAAAGGTCTTCTTTAAATTCATTACTAGAGATGAGCGAACACTAAAATGTTCGAGGTTCGAAATTCGATTCGAACAGCCGCTCACTGTTCGAGTGTTCGAATGGGTTTCGAATCCCATTATAGTCTATGGGGAACATAAACTCGTTAAGGGGGAAACCCAAATTCGTGTCTGGAGGGTCACCAAGTCCACTATGACACCCCAGGAAATGATACCAACACCCTGGAATGACACTGGGACAGCAGGGGAAGCATGTCTGGGGGCATAAAAGTCACTTTATTTCATGGAAATCCCTGTCAGTTTGCGATTTTCGCAAGCTAACTTTTCCCCATAGAAATGCATTGGCCAGTGCTGATTGGCCAGAGTACGGAACTCGACCAATCAGCGCTGGCTCTGCTGGAGGAGGCGGAGTCTAAGATCGCTCCACACCAGTCTCCATTCAGGTCCGACCTTAGACTCCGCCTCCTCCGGCAGAGCCAGCGCTGATTGGCCGAAGGCTGGCCAATGCATTCCTATGCGAATGCAGAGACTTAGCAGTGCTGAGTCAGTTTTGCTCAACTACACATCTGATGCACACTCGGCACTGCTACATCAGATGTAGCAATCTGATGTAGCAGAGCCGAGGGTGCACTAGAACCCCTGTGCAAACTCAGTTCACGCTAATAGAATGCATAGGCCAGCGCTGATTGGCCAATGCATTCTATTAGCCCGATGAAGTAGAGCTGAATGTGTGTGCTAAGCACACACATTCAGCACTGCTTCATCACGCCAATACAATGCATTAGCCAGTGCTGATTGGCCAGAGTACGGAATTCGGCCAATCAGCGCTGGCTCTGCTGGAGGAGGCGGAGTCTAAGGTCGGACCTGAATGGAGACTGGTGTGGAGCGACCTTAGACTCCGCCTCCTCCAGCAGAGCCAGCGCTGATTGGCCGAATTCCGTACTCTGGCCAATCAGCGCTGGCCAATGCATTCTATTAGCCCGATGAAGTAGAGCTGAATGTGTGTGCTAAGCACACACATTCAGCACTGCTTCATCACGCCAATACAATGCATTAGCCAGTGCTGATTGGCCAGAGTACGGAATTCGGCCAATCAGCGCTGGCTCTGCTGGAGGAGGCGGAGTCTAAGGTCGGACCTGAATGGAGACTGGTGTGGAGCGATCTTAGACTTCGCCTCCTCCAGCAGAGCCAGCGCTGATTGGCCGAATTCCGTACTCTGGCCAATCAGCGCTGGCCAATGCATTCTATTAGCCCGATGAAGTAGAGCTGAATGTGTGTGCTAAGCACACACATTCAGCACTGCTTCATCACGCCAATACAATGCATTAGCCAGTGCTGATTGGCCAGAGTACGGAATTCGGCCAATCAGCGCTGGCTCTGCTGGAGGAGGCGGAGTCTAAGGTCGGACCTGAATGGAGACTGGTGTGGAGCGACCTTAGACTCCGCCTCCTCCAGCAGAGCCAGCGCTGATTGGCCGAATTCCGTACTCTGGCCAATCAGCGCTGGCCAATGCATTCTATTAGCCCGATGAAGTAGAGCTGAATGTGTGTGCTTAGCACACACATTCAGCTCTACTTCATCGGGCTAATAGAATGCATTGGCCAATCAGCGCTGGCCAATGCATTCTATTAGCTTGATGAAGCAGAGTGTGCACAAGGGTTCAAGCGCACCCTCGGCTCTGATGTAGCAGAGCCGAGGGTGCACAAGGGTTCAAGTGCACCCTCGGCTCTCCTACATCAGAGCCGAGGGTGCGCTTGAACCCTTGTGCAGCCTCGGCTCTGCTACATCAGAGCCGAGGGTGCGCTTGAACCCTTGTGCACACTCTGCTTCATCAAGCTAATAGAATGCATTGGCCAGCACTGATTGGCCAGAGTACGGAATTCGGCCAATCAGCGCTGGCCAATGCATCCCTATGGGAAAAAGTTTATCTCACAAAAATCACAATTACACACCCGATAGAGCCCCAAAAAGTTATTTTTAATAACATTCCCCCCTAAATAAAGGTTATCCCTAGCTATCCCTGACTGTACAGCTATCCCTGTCTCATAGTCACAAAGTTCACATTCTCATATGACCCGGATTTGAAATCCACTATTCGTCTAAAATGGAGGTCACCTGATTTCGGCAGCCAATGACTTTTTCCAATTTTTTTCAATGCCCCCGGTGTCGTAGTTCCTGTCCCACCTCCCCTGCGCTGTTATTGGTGCAAAAAAGGCGCCAGGGAAGGTGGGAGGGGAATCGAATTTTGGCGCACTTTACCACGCGGTGTTCGATTCGATTCGAACATGGCGAACACCCTGATATCCGATCGAACATGTGTTCGATAGAACACTGTTCGCTCATCTCTATTCATTACATATGAGTGGGGTGATTCATATGACCGGCTTTTTTTTTTTTTTTTTTGATGATCCGCTTCTTGGCCATTTTGACAGATTCCTCAATCCGTGAAAACGATTTAAAAAAATAGCCCTTTTTCACCGCTGTAGTGTCTATAGCATCACAGGTCTCTTTTTTTAGACACTGACACTTTTTTCATAAATGATCCATAATATAATAATTTACTCTTTAAATATCTCATCATTTTTCCAGCACAGCCTTTTGTTTAGTCTAAACAGCTTAGATTTCTGCTAAAATGAAATTGTGTTGCCAAGCAATTCTTCTGTAATGTAGTTATGTCTGCTGTCTGTATAGCTAACTTATATGGCCTAGACCTGTCAGTCACTTCCATTTCTGCTTGCAACACATCCTCGGAGATAAATGGTTATATTTCTGAATGTATAATTGCATATGTTTAGCTTAACCCAGCAATACCATTATAGCAATGTAAAGAAAAAACATTCAGCAAACACTTTGTTCTTTTCATACCTGGTTCATCCCTGACCTGCGAGATAGATGTGTATCATATACAATTATATATTCTGAAGAAAACAAGTATTGACTGTCCATGAACATCTATCTATTGTGTAACTAGATGTGGATTTAAAGACTTTGAAAAAGAATTTCAATCTGCTATTATATAAGCAAGTTACAGAAGACTTTTACAATTGTATCTAACTCAGTAGCAAGGCTGCATGTCACTGATGTGAAGATGAATTCTTAAATGTACATAATGTGCATTTAGATGTATAATTGGTTCACTTACTAATGAATTCAGAAGTTATTATGTGATCATATTCAAAGTGAAAGTTACACTTTAGTTTTTTCAAATGTAGATTGTTAGCCCAACATAGAGCTCACAATGTATATTTTTCCCTATCAATATGTAGTTTTAGGAATATGGGATGGAAATCCATGCAAACACGGGAAGAACATACAAACCCAGCGCTGCAAGGCTGCAGTGCTAACCACTGAGCCACCATGTGGCCCCTTCACACTTTATGTTTTGAGCTCCAGGAGAACATGTGCTTGTGCCACGAGAAAACCGGAACAAAGTTACTCTATCAGTTGCACTGTGAAAGTGCCTGCAACTATATGGCATACAAAGACATGTGGCATACAAAGACTACTGTAAAATTGTTAAAGAGGAAAGGTCTATATTACAGAAGAGCCATGTCAAATTAAAAATATACAATGATACATATATAATACCTATAGGTCAATGTATTCTAAATTGTACATAAAAGGATAAAACATATCCACTACAATTCCAAGATGTGAAAGGTAAAACACAAGCCAGTTCTTTCAGCAGATACATCAGAAGATGGGTGTGGTTTCTTGGCATGTGGGGCATAATGTATTACTACAAGACCATCAGCTACTGTGAGATATATACAGAAAGATCCACCACACAAAAATTTGGATATTACCTAGTGTCAGACTAGCAGTTTACAGGTCCTGTAATCTGACACTAGAGTGGAACCATGTATCTCAGAGGTGTGTTTCTGGTGGGACACTTATTGTAGTGCACCTCAGATAGCAAGAAGAAGGGAGGTCCTACTCTCCATATTGATGCATGTCCCTTATGATTACAGGTACAGTGATTAATTGCTGCAGCCATGTTGTTGTTATATTCTCATATTGTATTGTTCAGTATATGTTGATACAGTCACTGATGTTAGGAATGACTGAGAACTTGATGCTAATGTATAACTACTAGATAGTATGTAAGGACACTTATTGTAGTGCACCTCAGATAGCAAGAAGAAGGGAGGTCCTACTCTCCATATTGATGCATGTCCCTTATGATTACAGGTACAGTGATTAATTGCTGCAGCCATGTTGTTGTTATATTCTCATATTGTATTGTTCAGTATATGTTGATACAGTCACTGATGTTAGGAATGACTGAGAACTTGATGCTAATGTATAACTACTAGATAGTATGTAAGGACACTTATTGTAGTGCACCTCAGATAGCAAGAAGAAGGGAGGTCCTACTCTCCATATTGATGCATGTCCCTTATGATTACAGGTACAGTGATTAATTGCTGCAGCCATGTTGTTGTTATATTCTCATATTGTATTGTTCAGTATATGTTGATACAGTCACTGATGTTAGGAATGACTGAGAACTTGATGCTAATGTATAACTACTAGATAGTATGTAAGGACACTTATTGTAGTGCACCTCAGATAGCAAGAAGAAGGGAGGTCCTACTCTCCATATTGATGCATGTCCCTTATGATTACAGATAAGGTGAATAAAGAATATAAACCCCCCCAACCACACCAGTGTTAGTTCATTAGGTGTGCAACAAAAATGGCGACGAGGATGGGATTGAGTGACAATTCATAGAAGATACAGAGCAGAATTCACTCAATAAGAGATAGAAAAGAACCAATTGTAAAGTGCAGCCATCTCAGTGATATCCTGTGAGTGTCCCCTCAGTGAGATCCTGCCCAGCAGACTGACAATGGATGTGGAGAGCTGTATTAATGACATTAGTGAGTCCTTGCTGCATCGAACATTTGATGAACTGGGTGCTGTTAGCAAATATCTTAAAGTGCCATGGGAGCAAATCTCCAAAGCCAGAACCCGCAGGCACCTGCTGAATGCCATCAATAAACTGCTTGATGAAGTGGGAGAAACAGAGGATGAAGATGTTACTTGTCTGTTCCTCCAAAAGTGCAAACAGTTCATTACAGATCTGCATTCAGAGGCAGAGGTCGGGGCACAGGCAAAAGAGACTAAGACCCAGACTCAATTGGAAGATTTAAAGGCACAGTACCTTGCTTTGCAGAAAGCATTCCAGGAATCTAGCAAACTGTTAGAAAAAGCCCTTGTTTCTGAGACATCAAGTCAAGCAAAGCAAGAGGTGTCAGAGAGAGAGACTTACTGCAGGACTTCTCCACAGAACATGTGGCCAGAAATGACAATACGGAAAGACTTTAAAATTAGTGGTCAAATTGGTGAAAGAGGTCAAAAAGACAAACTGTCTTACATAAATCTCATGCACCAGATAGACATGGGACTGCAAAAGGGCTACATTGAATTAGAAGTGATTGAGGCAGTAGTTAAAGCAATAAGCCCCGGCCTGAGTATAAGAAATATGTTAGAGATGAAAAGTGATCTAACACTGCCACAGCTGAAGACTATCCTAAAAGGACACTACAAGGAGGAGAGCAACTCTGACTTATACCACCGGTTGGTAAATATCTTGCAAGACAGCAAAGAATCTCCTCAAAATTTCCTCTTCAGGGCTATAGAACTAAAGGACAGACTTCTCTTTGCCTCTAGAGAAGTGGGAGCAGAGGGAAAATTTGAAACGGATTTGATTCAAAGGAAATTCCTGAGATCAGTAGGAACAGGACTGCTCAGTGAACACATTAAATTCCAATTGAAACCTTATTTGGATGATCCCACTGTCACTGATGACGTATTAATAAAGAAAATGAATGAAGCTGCCAGTTGGGAACAAGAGAGGGAACAGAAATTAAAGAAGTACTCTTCCAGCAAAATCAGCAAACTTGGAGAAATGCAGGCTGGTACCACACAACAAGGATTACTTACAAAAGTAGAGTCATCTACAACTCAAACCGCCCCACCTACGCTAAAATCAAAGAAAGTTCCACCTTCAGGAGATACAGAAGTGACAAACTGGGAGGAGGCTGTGAAAGAACTGAGGAATGAGATGTCAGAATTGGAAAAGTTACTTAAGACTTCTCAAGAACCAAGATTGGTTTCATCCCAAGTAACTTCCAGAAATAAGCAGAATCCAATTTGTGAGGCCTGCAAGACATCAAATCAAGGTCATACATGTCGCCACTGCTACAAATGTGGTAAAGAAGGACATTATGCTAGGGGATGTTGTGTACCCAGATCTGCACAGTTAAAAGACAGGAGGTTGCTGATGAGGGACAATCAGTAACCTGTGCCAAGCCCCAGTCCCAACCAAAGAAAGTATCATCTTCAGGTATGGAAGCCAAAGAAAATCTGCTACATACTTATTTCCAAAATGTATGTGATCGTATCCAACAACTGGAGCTTCAACAGAACAATATACAGCAAGTCACTTCTAGGAAGTGCACGACAACTAACTTACAGATGAGTGAAAGTGTGTCGAGAGGCCAAAGAAAACTCATCAATTTAATAGGAAAAAGGTGTATGGTCCTATGTAAACTAAATGGGGTTCCTCTTCAGGCATTATGGGACACTGGAGCTCAAGCAAGTATCATCAATGAAAGTTGGCGGCAGCAGTACCTTCCTCAAACAGAAGTAAGGGCAGTGGAAGAATTACTAGGCTCTGAACCATTATGCGGGAGAGCGGTAAACAAGACCGAAATTCCTTTCATTGGTTGGATAGAAGTAACCTTCCAGCTGTCCTCTGGTAATGACAACATAGAACTTCTGGTGCCTTTTCTAGTATCCAGTGACAATAATGTAGCTGAAGAGCCAATCATTGGATATAATGTGATTGAGGAAGTCATCCTGAGAAAAATCCCTTCATCATCTTTGGTGAGTACACTGGCTGCATCATTTTCACTGCCGACAAGAAGAGCAGAGATGGTGGTAAAAGCCGTCCAAGTGAGCCAAGCAGAAACATTTGTGAAGGAGGTAAGAACTGGAGTACGTCGTACCATTATTCCTGCAGGTACTATAATGGGTGTCAAGTGTGGTGTCCATGTGGGACCTCATAAGAAGAACCAGGAAAAGCTCTTTGTGCCAAGTAACACTGCACAGTTACCAGAGGGAATATATACAGATGAGACAGTTGTGATTGTACCTTATGACAACTATGCTCGGGTAACCATTCCAGTAATGAACCCCACTAAACATGATATTGTACTGGATCCAAAAACCGTGTTGGGTCACTTGGAAACAGTCAAAGCGGTATATCCAGCTTGCATAAAACCTGTTCAAGTTTCTTCTCTGACTGCAAACATACAAACAGTGGAAAATGTTGACAAAGCAGAGGGTGAAGTGTCTTCAGTTAAAGAGGAATGGGATCCTCCGGTTCCTACGGATCATCTTGATGCAGACGAACAGTGCATAGTAAGGCAGATGTTAAGAGAAGAATGTCATGCCTTCTCCAGAGATGAGTCTGATGTTGGATGTATTCCATCACTCCAATTAAAGATTAATCTAAAAGACACCACCCCCGTTAAAAAGACATATACTTCGGTGCCAAAACCGCTTCATAACGAAGTGAAGGAGTACCTACAAGACCTGATAAATAGAGGATGGATTAGAAAGTCAAAATCATCCTACTCTTCTCCTATAGTATGTGTAAGAAAACGAGATGGTAGCCTGAGACTCTGCTGTGATTATAGAGAACTAAACCAGAAGTCAGTTCCTGACCGTCATCCTATACCGAGAATCCAAGATATGCTGAATAGTTTGTCAGGAAGTTCATGGTTTTCTGTGCTTGATCAAGGGAAAGCCTATCACCAAGGATTTATGGAAGAATCCAGTAGGCCTTTGACAGCCTTTATAACACCTTGGGGATTATATGAATGGATCCGTATTCCTTTTGGGCTCAGCTCAGCTCCAGCGGAATTTCAGAGAAGCATGGAAGAATGCTTGGAAGGACTGAGAGACAGTATCTGTCAACCATATCTTGATGACAACCTGGTTCACAGTAAGTCTTTCACTGAACATGTGGAACATGTACGGACTGTGCTTCAGCGCTACCAACAGCATGGAATCAAGCTAACACCGAAGAAATGTGAGCTGTTCAAAAGACAAGTCCGGTTCCTAGGTAAGAGTGTCTCTGCTGATGGCTATACTATGGATCCAGCAGAAATTGCTCCAGTAATGGCTTTGAAAAACAAACCTCCATCTACAGTGGGAGAGCTTAGAAAAATACTAGGTTTTCTGTCTTACTACCGGACATATATTCAAAATTTCTCCCGGATTGCCGCTCCACTGTATGATCTACTGTCGGTAGGGCCTTGTTCACCATCACCCACACAAAAGAAAGCAAAGAGAGATAGATCCAAACAGAAGGGAAAAAGTCAACTTCCTGCACATCAGCCCATCAATTGGACTGCCCATCATCAAGAAATCCTGGAGAGACTGATTGATTTGTTAGTTAAGCCACCAGTGATGGGATATCCAGACTTCAACATCCCATTCATACTGCACTGTGATGCGTCTCAGGAAGGACTTGGTGCTGTCCTATATCAAAGGCAAAATGGCAAGTTGAGAGTTATTGGTTATGGCTCAAGAACTCTTACTGCAGCAGAGAAAAACTACCATTTGCACTCGGGGAAACATGAGTTTTTGGCAATGAAATGGGCAATATGTGACCGTTTTAGAGACTACTTGTACTATAGTCCATCATTTGTTGTATATACAGACAACAATCCACTTACCTATGTTCTCACTACAGCGAAATTAAATGCAACTGGCCATAGATGGGTGTCAGAACTTGCAGACTTCAATTTTAGCATTAAATACCGCCCAGGGAAAGCAAATGCAGACGCTGATGGATTGTCAAGAATGCCACTAGATCCTGACCAGTATATGAAGGAATGTTCCCAAGAAATCAGCATGGAAGCTATTGGTAGCACTGTCCAAGCAGTTCAGATACAAGAGGAGGAACATATGCCATGGTGGTGCCCTGTAACTGTAGAAAGTACAGCTGGAGAAGCTGAACAAAGCCTCAGAGCAAGCGTTAACCAGCTCCCAAAAGAAACTATCAGAAAAGCACAAGAAGAAGACAAGATCATTGGGAGACTGCTACACTACAAACATCAAAACAGATTTCCGGCTAAGAAGGAGAGACAAACAGAACCACCAGCTGTAACTGCCTTATTCAGAGAATGGTCTAAGTTATACCTCAATTCAGATGGTATTCTTTATAGGAAGACTAGCCATAACTTACAATTAGTCCTGCCAAAAGTCTACCATAGGACAGTATTCAAAGAACTCCATGAGCAAATGGGACACTTAGGAGTAGAAAGAACTGTCAATCTTGTTAGAGAACGCTTTTTCTGGCCATATATGCAGAAGGATATTGAGCATTATGTCACCAGAGAATGCAAGTGTCTAAAAGACAAACGTCCCAATAAACCAACCAGAGCACCATTGAACAACATTGTCTCCACCTATCCTTTTGAAATGGTATCGATTGATTTTCTGCATCTGGAAAAATGCAAAGGAGGATATGAGTACATCCTTGTTGTAATGGATCATTTTACAAGGTTTGCACAGGCATATGCTACCACAAACAAGTCTGGTAAGACTGCAGCAGACAAGATATTTAATGATTTTGCTCTAAAGTTTGGCTTTCCAACAAAATTACACCATGATCTGGGAAGAGAATTTGAAAATCAGTTATTTGCAAGACTTGGGAAATACTGCAGAATTCAGAATTCTCATACTACTCCATATCACCCAGAGGGTAATGGACAGGTTGAACGTTTTAATCGTACGTTGTTGTCAATGTTGAGAACTCTTACAGAGGAAGAAAAGCAAGACTGGAAGAATTCTTTGTCAAAAGTTGTCCACGCTTACAATTGTACTAGAAGTGAAGCAACAGGGTATTCACCTTTCTACCTATTGTATGGTCGATCACCAAGACTTCCAATTGACATAATGTTTGACACTCCAGTATCAGAGAAATACAAAACTTACGCGGATTATGTTACAGTCTGGAAAAAGAGAATGGCAGAAGCTTATAAAATAGCTTCAGAAACAGCAAAGAAGTCAGCATGTAAAAGCAAGGAATACTATGATCAAAAAAGTCATGGTGCTGAACTTACTCCAGGAAGTCGAGTTCTAGTGAAGAACTTACATGAGAAAGGAGGACCAGGAAAACTTCGCTCCTATTGGGAAGATAAGATTTATGTTGTCGTGAGAAGAAAACACGAAAACAGTCCAGTGTATGAGGTAAAACCAGAGTCAGGTGGCAACAGATCAAGGATTTTGCACCGTAATCTGTTATTATCTTGTGACTATCTTCCAGATGTACAGCAGACTGCTGAATTGTTAGGCCAAGAGAGATCCTCCAAAGCAAAGCGACCAAAACCAACATCGCATGTAGGATATGAAACTGATAGTGTTGATGAAGAAGATGAAATGTGTTCATTAAGTTCACCTATAACAGATAACTATACAGCACAAGGCAGTAAACTTAATCCTGACGCAGCAGAATTTGAACCACAAAATTCATCAGAGATCTTGGCATCACCTGAAGGTCTACTGTCAGAGTCAGAAAAGTCATCAGAGGAATCTGCAACAACTCCAGAGGAAGAAGTATGGATGGAGAAATCTGAATCAACAGACCCAGAAACAGATGAAGAAACAGAAATTTCAGAACAACAGACTTTGAAAAGATCTTCTGTTGCGAGAGAAAGGCGAAGGCTGGTTACACTTACTTATGATACCATGGGAGAACCAAGTAGGGTACCAAGAAGTTTTCATGCTAAACAGGTAGTGAAAACCATTGGCCAAGAGAAACAACCTGAATGGTACCTACTACCAGCATATTTTCTGGAGAACTGTGAGCGGATATAAAGACTATTTACCTTCAAAGCAATTGCACTGTTATGTTTACAATTAGTTTGTTTATTTGGCAATGTTTCTAGTTGTTTAGCGATAGAAACTGTGAGGTTACAAGGTCATATGGTCGTATTTAATGCAAAAATTAGACCTGACCAATCTCCACCTCATAAAATGAGGTTCAGATATTGTAGTAGCATTGTTATGCGTGGTGGTCCAATACTACTTAGAACCAGTGCTAACATTGGCTCTTCTAGGTCTCTTAGCTAGCAACGGACCTAGAAGTCACTTGTGACATTTTATAGGAACATATGTCACAATGAGGCATTGACCTCTATTGGAGATATCACCACCAATTGATTGTTCTCAATTACTAAAGTACCTTAAGACAATCCACATAATTGTGGAAATGCGGAATGTCGAGGACGACATTAATTTAGTGGGGAAGAATGTGAGATATATACAGAAAGATCCACCACACAAAAATTTGGATATTACCTAGTGTCAGACTAGCAGTTTACAGGTCCTGTAATCTGACACTAGAGTGGGACCATGTATCTCAGAGGTGTGTTTCTGGTGGGTCACTTATTGTAGTGCACCTCAGATAGCAAGAAGAAGGGAGGTCCTACTCTCCATATTGATGCATGTCCCTTATGATTACAGGTACAGTGATTAATTGCTGCAGCCATGTTGTTGTTATATTCTCATATTGTATTGTTCAGTATATGTTGATACAGTCACTGATGTTAGGAATGACTGAGAACTTGATGCTAATGTATAACTACTAGATAGTATGTAAGGACACTTATTGTAGTGCACCTCAGATAGCAAGAAGAAGGGAGGTCCTACTCTCCATATTGATGCATGTCCCTTATGATTACAGATAAGGTGAATAAAGAATATAAACCCCCCCAACCACACCAGTGTTAGTTCATTAGGTGTGCAACACTACAATCTCAACCTTATCATCTGGAACAATCACAACTGAATATGGAAACCTTGTCTATGGGCTGGGATGTCTCCCATATCAGTATCACTTAGAAAGAGATGAAACAGTGCCTCATGTACAACATCAACCGCATGGAGTCCCAACTCCACTCAATTCAAAGGGGTTTTCAGGGCAAAAAAAAATGAACTTTTTAAAAAATATCTGTTAGTGCTATTAATAGGCTAATAAGTGCACCCAAATACGTTTAGCAGTGTCTCAAGTGATGTGGGGTTTTCTGGGAGCTCCTGGCATCCTTTGCATGTGTTTACATCAGCATCTTCCTGTTCCTACAACTCCCACGATTCCTTGGTCTGCACTGGGAGCTGCCCCTATCTTTCTCAAACACTCCCCTCCCTTGGTTGGGAGGAAATGCTATTTTAGAACACTGGTCACCACAAATTTTAGGACACTATATGATTTACCTACCAAAAAGGTAAAGAAGGACACATCTCAACTTTTACTTTCTTTATTTTTGTGCCTGTTAGTCCCAGCTCTTTACTCTTTACCTTAAAAACATTGAACAATGGTAAATTTACATATGATGAAGTATGATGATTTTCCTACTTTAAGACTGGGGCTCCATGGGCTGGAAACGCCACAATTTGCCCACAGCATTTTACATTATGGCAAAGTGGATGGGATTTTTGCAAATCTCATGCCCACTTTGTGGTAAAAGTCAGAGTAAACTCGCTACGATTTCCAAAACCTGCACAGTTTTGAAAATCAAAGCATGTCAATGGAAATGCCGCCGCTTTCCCATAGACATAATGGTAACAAAAAGTCTGCAGAGGAAAACACCATGAACTTTCTGTTTAAAGCGCTGCAGTAGGAACTGTGATGCGTTGCCGTCATGGTTTTTCCTGCAGCACGTTTTGGCTGTGGGACGTCCAGTGGGGCCTTAGCCTAAGACTCCAAACAGACTTATTTTAGAATGCTTCACACAACGAATTTTGTGTTTTTGGGTCGAGGATATTTCCCTATATATTTCTCTATATGACTTAAGAAGCACCAAAAATGCATTTTAGAAATGAAAAAAAAAAAATCTTCACAAACAAAAATACACTGAAATAAAGTATGTACCAGGAGTCCTTAATGTATGTAAAATATTTGTAAAACATTGAATAACATATATATCTAGCTGATTTACAAGTGCGCAAAGTCCTTCACTCCTTCCTTAGTTTGCTTTAACACTTCAGACACCCTTTAAACCAGAAATAGATATGACTTGGTTTCCAAAATAGCAATTTTTTCCGCATTCTATTTTGCAGGCTGCTTCATGTTAAAGGCTTATTCTGTCTACAGTCCGCACATCTATTTACCTACAATTCTGTAATTATTTCATCCTATTGTCAATAATAGTTCACATAAACTCGCTCTATCTAAAATCAATAGACTATTTTTTGATGTCTTCATGTCTGGCTGGGAAGGACATAAAAATGCTGTGGGAGATTAACATGACTAATGTTAGGTTAACAAAAGTTTGAAACAGGTGTCTTGGGTCATATATAAAGTAAAGGACTCAAGAATAAAGTGTTCTTTATAACTCTTAAATGCTTCTTAGGATTCTTATTTCTTTTAATCTGCTCAAAGTGGCTTCTCAAGCAATGACATATTTAGAACTATTTTATCAGCTTATCTTTAGAAGAAGAAGAAGAAGGACATCTTAGGACAGCACTTACAAAGTGCATCGAATTAGAGTGGACTCAAGGAAGCAAATAAATCACTTCTCGATAAATTAGCATCATAGCTTCCTGGAGATAAGCAAAAGCAAGTTTGTCCTTTTGAAGTGTAAAATATATCAAAGAATAGAAAAACATCTGTAGATAAAACTGTAGGACCGCAGAAGCCATTGAATGTAAGACAGCTTGTACATTTACCATCACATTAAATCAGGTAAAAATCTTACAGAGCAGCTGCAGATTAGATTCACTTCTGTTGATTTATTAATATATGTTATAGTATAATATTATAATATATAAATATATATATATATATATATATATATATCGTTTTATGAATCAAATTCTTCTCATTCAACTGATGTAAAAATATATCAGTTTGTATCACTTTATTCATACCTCTGTTTTTTGGGAGGGTTTTTGCACATGCGTTTTCTATTGTGTAAGTAAAAAAAATATATATATATTACGTTTCCTTAAAAAAAATATTGATCTATGAAAATGTTTCAAAAAGGTAAAAACACCTGCGTTGCAAAACCCTTTGTGCTTCTCTTTTTTTCATGGTGTTTTATAGTCCTGGCAGAGTGACCCTTGGTTCACAGGTTCACATCTGTGTTTAGTAAGCCGTTCGGGGAGTCCACATGGGGACCCCCCGAATGGACTACCGAACACACTGGCAAGCGGTGTGCAGTGAAAACACGCAGACCCCATAGACTATAAGGGTCCATTCACATGGAGGAAATTCCTCACCATTTTCCTCCATGTGAATGGACCCTAATAGGGTCCGTGTGCTTGCCGCGAGATCTCCACACAAGTCATGCGGACAGGAAAGTAGAATGTGAAGTACTTTCCTGTCCGCATGTTCCCTGTAGAGATCTCATGGCAAGCACACAGACCCCATTAGAGTCTAGCGGGTTCATGTGCTTTCACTGCACACCGCTTGCAAATGAGTTTGGTAGTCCGTTCGGGGTGGTCCTAGTGTGGACTCCTCCAAACAGATTACTGAGGTAGATGTGAACGAGGCCTGAATGAGACTTTATTTAATCTCATCCAGAGATGGCAGATAAAAATCCTGTGAAAAACGTGGAATTTTGAGCTTACATTATGGAAATTTTAAATGTGGAAATGCTGTTTTTCCCATAGACTTGAGATAGGCCTATGGGATAGGTAAATATGTTTTAAAAAAAGCAGCAGAAAGACAGTGAAATATACAAGCATTTTTGCAGCATTTTTTCCCCTGTAATTGTTGCAGCAGAATTTTTTTGTTGCATTTTGCTATGTGGACCCTCAGAGTGGCTTCAGATTTGTGGCCCTTTTAGTAGTTTCGTAACCCTAAGCTAGAAATGGATTTAAAAAGAATGGGAAATATTAAAGGAAAGACTTAAACTGCTGGAACCAATTCTGGCTTTGGTTCAAAAATACTGCAATAAAACTGAACTGGTGTTTTTCATGAAAGACGTGTGAATTCATCCTTAGCCCTTTAAATATGTTATTCCTTTGGGCTGTATTTCTATGTTTAGCTCAAGCAAATGGCATTGAAAACGAAGTAAGTGGTGAATATGTGAAAATATAGTTTATCTCGAATTAAAGCTTAGAAGAGAAAGTGCTGCCTGCATACAGTGTAAGCTGCCTTAAAAATATGTAACCCTTAACAAAAGCAGGCTACATAGCTCCAAAGAGCAGCTTCCAATATTTCAATGAAAATACTAGGTTCTCAATTCTGTTCTTTGGTTATACTGTACACAAAGTTACGCTCACAAAATAATCTCATTCATTCATTCTCAGGTCAAATTCTAAGCACCTGCAAAGCTGTTTTTAGAAACCATGCATAAAGCGTCGCTTTAGCTTCCAGCTGTCACTAAGGCTTATTTATGAACCAGATAAGTGGAGGCCAACACTGATTCTTTATTTACACCTACCCACTATCCAGTCCTTGGAACTAAGCCTAGAAAAGTTCTCTGTTCTTTTAATTTGAATATTTACTGTACTGTTCCTAAAATATTTCAAAATTAAAAACTTAATATTTTAGTGTTTAACCTTTTACCATTACATAACCTTATTTTTGGCCTTTTATAATCTCTATAAGCCCACCAGTATGGGGTTCCTTTGGTACACTAAATGGTTGGGTCCACCATCTTTTAACTGTATTGCAATTGTAACATCCTTCATGATTGGGGCTTCGGCCGGATACTACGGTGCAGGACGCATGTTCGGCTATGATTCCCGGCTCTAGATTCTTCTCACATTGCCTGAACACTGTCCTATCCCCCCTCCTCTGTAATCGATTCTCCACCACACCCATCTCCTTCAACTTGGTTTCCCTCTGCTCCTTTAAGGGTCTATTCACACAGAGGAAAATGGTGAAAAAGGAACCTATTGAAGTCAATGGGAGGCTTTTTTTTCAGCGCTGAAATTCCACATCAAATTCCTCACCATTTTCCTCTGTGTGAATGGACCCTAATAGTTAACCTTAGCTTTACCAGTGTGATTGACAGCCTATCTTCCAACCAAGTCTGGGGCAGGTTCTTCCTCCCTATTTATTGTTTGCTCACTTTCAGCTTGGTGCTTGCTATTACCATTTGTGCATGCTGGATTTCTCTGTTTGCTATCTCTATACATATTTCTGACTTCTGGCTTTTCTTGTGTCTATTCTCTTGGATTTTGATTCTGTACTGTGCCGCTTGACTGTTATTGACCCCTTGGCTAGCTGACCTTCCTTTTTGTTGCTGTTTGTCTTGTCTGCATTCTGTCTCATTACTTATATCTAAGAAGGGACTGTTGCCCAGTTGTCTTCTGTCACCTAGGGCAGTGAGGCAAGTAGGTAAAGATAGGAGAGAGTTCAGCTTAGGATTCACTGTCTTGTCCTCACACTACTGCCAGGGTTCATCAGCAGCTACTGGGTAATTGCTCTTCTATCAATTCCCTTACAGCAATGTAGCTGGTATCATTGCATATGTAGGATATATCATGAATATGATCTAATAGGTTTTATGTAATCAAATCATTATGAATATGAATGGCTCCAAAATTATCTCCATTTTAAGAAGTCTTTTGCAAAGACTTTGGGGTCCATTATCGAGTTAGAGCTTGGAGCCATTCAAGAATCCTCTAGTACAGCAATCAAACAGTATATTATGCAAGTGCCTTAAATAACCATCTAAAGATCACTAACAAGTAGAGTATGCATATTATTGGCTGGATATAACTTCTGCATGATGCCTTACATGTACATCATCTTTGACCACAGACTGATAACCCCTGATACTACAGGATCATTACTGTTCACAGTGAAGTCTCTCTTTGTCTTGTCCTTAGTCTAAATAAAACAGAAAACAAGCATCAAGCATCACATACCCTTATATGAGAAAAATAAAAAATACACAGGAGGAGAAGAATGTACTCTTAAAAGTATTAGTCAACTTGATATTCCACCTGATGTGATAGTGACAAGTCACAACAACCATATTAGCATTGATTCACAATATTATGTAGGTGGTACAGACATGAGAACATCAAATCAGACCGGTTACTGAGATAACCATTCAACCTAAAAAGGAAACCTGAACTTACCAAGTAGTCTGAAGGGAGGTTCTTTATTGGTATCCACACATGCTGGATTTTGAGGATTTGTACCTCTTTTTCAAGTGTATAAATTGAAGGACTTTATATGCACCTTTCAATAGGAGGGTTCCTCCCTATATGGCAGGGTTGTCTGACAAACTAAGCACTAAAAACACCATAATGAAACACATAAAATGAACATTAAAATGATGACAGGTTTAGCAGCTTTTATAACATTGTTTGATTATAATCAAACACATAATGATATGCAAACTATAAAATAATATACTGTATGTGTCTAGGTGTGAAAACCAAGTGGATTGTGGGTATGAAATTGTTGCCTTTCAGGGCTCTTGTTAGCATGCTCATTCTTTGTGTTGAACTGGTTTCATGAGAAATTGAAATAATTAACCTAATTGGAGCTAAGTGTGGACCCATATAAACTTAATGACCAGTGTAGTGGCCATCTGAGTTTTTACATGTTAAAAATATATTGTGTACAGTCTAAGACGATGGATATCATTGCCATTTGTATTTGCGTATTATAGTGAATTTATTACTAAGACATCTGGATTCAGTGTTGTAAGAATACAAATTATAGAAATAATTACAGACCTGTTTACAGAAAGGAAAGCAAAATTAGTTTGTCACAACAGCCGCACTATGGATGTATTGACCTGTTAAATTCATCTTGTAAAAAGAGCATTTTATTTGACAAATAATAGCCAACAAGAAAGCAAGTTCAATTACATGTTATTTTCTGATCTATCTTCTGTGCATTTCTTTTGATTTTTTCTTTCATTATACACCTTTCTACTTTTGCTTTGGTTTCACTGAGATCTGATCTATTTTACTTCTTCGGATCCTAATTTTATGCATGACTCAATTTCCTTGGCAAGGTCAATAATGTTAATGAGTTGCCCCCATGTTATGGATTTGCAATACTGATAGTGAATTACTAGTTGTTAAAAAGGTTCCCCGCTTTAGATTTTCACCTACTTTCCTGTCTCTGCTCCCCCCAATTCCTGGTTTCAGTGACAAACTGGTGGTCAGGCTTTGCCTTCATCATATATAGATCATTTCCCAGAGACTAAACTACACACAATTTTATCTGAATTTACATACAGTGATAACAGAGATAGGAGCATTTTATAGAGGAGGCAGAAGACTCCATTAGCCATCAAATCACAGTGAAGACAATAGAATAGAGGTGGAAACACCAACTTTTTCATGTAGTTTATATTGCTATTGATGCATTTTATTATGTGTTCTGTTCTAAAAATGTGCTTGTTTGTTATAGGAGTGTGATATGTCAAAGTTCCAAAGAGGACCGATTGTTGGTGTGTGCCTGGTAGGTGCATCTGTGGCCCAAATTAGTGAATTCATGGTTATGTTAAGATCTACTAGTACCATGATCACATCTCAGTATGCAAAGTTGGGTAAACATCTGCAGACAGAAGCAGCTGTAGTGAAGAGTCAAAGTTTGACTTTAGTTTTTTAGGTTATTACAGCACTGCTATGAATATCATCTTTGTGCACGCCTGATGGTTTTCGCTGATACTGATGCCCTTAAACTTGCCTTCAACTCTGCAGCAATGAAGGGTTGCAGTTTTGTGATTTTTGGCTACAATCTGACAAAGTGCTTGTTTGTCCCTCGTGTCAAGCTTTGACATTACAACATAGCTGTTTCTGTCTGCAAATGTTTTTCTGGTTTTGGCATACAGAGATGTAATCATGGAACCAGTAGATCTCAACACGCCCAGCAATTCAGCAACTCTAGTCAAAGGTGCCCTTACCAGGCATGTACCAACATCCAGTCCCCTTTGGAACCCTGTCAGGTCAAGTCACTCCCCTAAAACAAATACACTGACTTTTAGGAGAACACAAGTATTACATTTTATCACCATTAATATACAAGCTATGTGACTTATGAAAAGTAGGCTGTTACCAGTGATGACTGGTGTGCCAGGAAGAGTTCAAATTGATAATGTAGAAATAGCGTGCTTGCATTTCGTGTATACAAGGATGTGCTGGTAACTTTTAACTTGACTATAAACTTAATGGAAACTAAAGGATTATATTAATGATCATTTGTTTCCATACAGCTTGCATCAGTTAGTGAGAAAAGGTTCTTGCCCATCAATTTGTTATATCATCAGCCATTCCAGGCAGCAATCTGCCCATGAAAAATGACCCTAGATAATTTCATGTCCAATGATAATTATATAATGTAATTTAGGTGAGACTTGCTGGCTATCAGGAATAATGAACAATTTGTAAATACATTGTTTATACAGAATTGCTTGTAAGAAGAGTTTACTGAGAAAGCAAAAGTTCACCCACTCACACTTATATTTATAGAAAATATCCAGATCTTAGCTTTAATTCCAGATCATGCTACTAGATTTCAGGAAAACCAGGTATTGATTTATAGGGAGCTACCTTCTAAAAGATGCCGCTAGATCAAGCTCGCCTTTTTCCACCAAGGAGGACATATTTGCATATTCTTTCCCTCCAACCCTAATATACCTAATATTAGAGTAGAGCAAACTGCTGAAAATCAAATACTTCCGCCATGTCATCAGCAAGATAAATGCACCATTTACAGTATCCATATTCTGCAAACTTGTAAAAGGAGAGATTTAGGAAATGAAAATATATAGAAATGCCAGGGGGCAACATGGTGACTCAGTGGCTAGCACTACAACCCTGCAGCGCTGGAGTCCTGGGATCGACTCCTGCTAAGGATAACATCTGCAAGTAGTTTGTATGTTGTCCCTGTGTTTGTGTGGATTTTCTTGCATACTCCAAAGACGTACTGAGGGGGGGAGGGGGGGGGGGTAGATATGTCTACCCTTAACGTAGCTTGAATTTAGTTATGGACTCAAATTACTCATGAAAGCAATTTAATACAATGTATAATGACATGCTAACAAACCTTGAAAGACTACAATTCACAAAACAAATAATGAATGGGCATCCATAGATACATATAGCATATCACTTTGTGACACAATATCAGAAAAAGTTTTGTCTTGAACGGCTAAGTAAAGTATTTCATAACATGTATAGCTGAACATGCCAAGAGGAAAGGTAAAAGAAGATATGGTGATCTGTTCATATGTTCTTATATATCTTCCATTGGTTTGTTTTAGTTTACTGCTGCTATTACTTCTACTTATGTTGTATGCATATCATGTATCATGTTTTTAATGTCACTTGCTAGAGTTGGTTATCTTTATCTCAAAGGTCTTTGAATTTTCTTCACCTGCCTAACTGATCACATCTCCAATTTAACATAACACTCTTTACTTCTATGCACTAGAGATAGCACATTTTCTCTTTGATAATATTATCCATCTTTGTCTTTGTTCATGGCACATTTTCAACTTTAGCTGCAACATCAGTCACTGGTTTTCTCTCGTCTCATCTCTTTCCTTCCTTTACGGTCACATTAACTCTGTTATACTTTGCCCGGAGACTTGTTCTGTGTTCTCTGTTTTTCTCATTATTAAAATCAATTTCCAGGTATTTTCAGACATTCAGACCTTTACACTTCTTCTTGTTTTCTTGTTGTGTAGTTCACTTATTATTCTCTAAAAGCTTTCAAAGCATTGTTTCCATTTTTATACATTAAAGATTCATGCTGGACCCTTCACCTATTCTTGATGTAAGCAATTTTAATTGAAAGGCCAGTCTAAAGGGTAGGCAATTGGGACATGGTATTTTGCTCCATTACACGGTAAGGTTTCATACAGGCACAGGTCCTTTAAGTTAATCTTACAATTCTGTTGCACTGTTGATCCAGACAGTCACAAGAAAAACTCCTATGGGGTATATGTCGATTTGTCCTCAGTAAATTGGGAGAGAATTATTTCAATTTCCAAACTTGGTGGACAGAATACACTAAGACTTCTAAGTAAACCTACCACATCAAACAATATATTGCAGATACATTATATAGTAGGCATCTAAACTTTTTTTATTTAATTTGTTGAAATAACCATTGTCGTATCCATTGCTTGTTTCACTTAATTTTTACTCAGGCATTTAGAACTATAATTGCATTAAGGAAGTCACTTTTAGATTTGGATTAGGGCAAACCAGATGTGGCATCTAAGGTAATTCAGAATTTCCAACTTAAACCACCCATTATGGAGGACTGAGACAGTAAAATTGGAACATATAGTTCCCAAAAACCCGGGTACAGTGCATTCTTCTCGATATGGGGTACGTTATTTTAAACATTGTGATACCCCCAAACGCATTATCATTTTCAATAAAGCTTGGATTATTTACATTCCAATGATTCTCTGTTGATTTCATCAAGAGCAGTGCACTGCACCTGGGTTTTTGAGAACTATATGTTCCAATTTTACTGTCTCAAATCCCATGGCCAGTCAGCCCAATGGTCCATCTCCGCAGATGGATGCAACCCTCTTTTGAGGCCATTTGCGCCTAAAACGTATATCTCACCCATTTGTGAATTTGGTGACTTTTCCCATGGTTTAGAGGAGAATTAAGCGATTTTTAGCCCATTTGCAAGATTAACGGACATAAGGAATGCTCTCTTTCCTTGGGTTTTCCTTTCCTCTACAATTGTTTTCATTATGGAGGAATGGATACAAAGGGATAGAGCAGATAATCCCCAGGCTACATCTCCAAAATAGTCTCTAATAAAAATCACTTACTGTATGCGTATGCAGGTGATTTTTCCAATCCATATTACTATAATGGATAACAGAAGTGGGGTCATAAACATTCAAAGTCAAGATTGGCAGAGTTCATGTAACATGGCAGTCAAGTAGACTGCAATCCAAAGCAAAATCAGTCCGGGTCAAATCCAAAATGTCAAATAAAAAACACTTTCATAAATTAGCTAAAACCAAGGAACCTTCTCGTTTTGGCAAGGTGTAACAACTTTGAGCAGTTTTAAAAGGACTTTTGAAAATTATAATATTGATGACCTATCCACATAGTTTGGGTTATCACCAACAGATCAGTACTCACCTGTTGTAATATGCCTGAACACTCAGGTGAGCACCAGTGCTTGACATACAGTAAGAGGCTGCAGTGCTCATCCAAACACTGTGGTCTCTTCAAACCGCTGAACACCAGGGTTGCTGGATATCAGACCATCATCAACCTGACATTTTAACACCTTTCCTAAAGATAAGTCATCAATATCCTAGTCATAGAAAACATCTGTAAAAAAAAATACAATGTGCTGTTGCCTGTAACTTTAAGATAACATTTGGTGACTGTGCATTTTTGTAAGAAATCTCCTCGAAGCAATCAAACTAAAAGAGAGATGTTGGCTGTATAGATAAGTACCATGTTTGGCATCCTGTAGGAAAGTAAAGCACTGCCAATAGAAAAAGCTCCCAATGAAATAACAGAACATCACTGAAGCTTACATTAATGCATATCGCTTACTTTGCATATTTATGAATTGTTTATTAATTTGAAAATACTTTATATCTAATATTAGATATAGTTAGAAACGAGCAATTATTACCATGTTTATTTAAGATTTACATATTGATATGACTAAGTTGTCGCCATGTTTGATTCTGCAAATGAAAGACTAAACTGTTGACACATAAGCATATGATGAATGTTCGAGTTAAAAGTATGTAGGAGGATCTAAAATTATGTACTGTGTAGATATACAGATATATCCAGACTTAACTGATTTTCAGTTTGGTTAAGGATTCCAATTTGTCTTGAAATCAATTCAAAATAATATAACAACTTGCAGTCTTGTGGGCCCCAGTGCAATATTTTGTCTGGGGCCCCCTACTTTATCCCTACAGCGAATTCTTGATAGTGATGGTTACAGGTGCTAAAGGAGTTTAATCCACCTTAGTGTGGTTAGAGTAATCATAGGGTAATCTGTGGGTCTCCTTGGCTTATGGGCCAGATGGAAGCCGCAATCTCAATACTTATGCCAGTGCTTATGGGCCCCCTAAGGCTTTTGGGCCTGGTGCAACTGCACCCTCTTCACCCCCTCAAGTTATGCTAACAAAAGTATAGACCTAAGCGCATAATTTGGGAATAATAGTCAAGTCAGTATGAATCCCCCTTAGCAGGGCATGCATGATCTAATAAATATCAACCAAAAACAACCTAAGGCACAAAATAAAGTTTAAAAATATATAAATAATTTTATTGATAGATGTCCAAAATATAGCAAAACATACATAAAAAACGGTAAGACAAACAGGGGAAAATCCCCCACTACGTGGCAGTTGAATACCGTAACCCTCCCACGGGTGAGAACTGAAAAGGAAACCCCAAGTAATTGGAATATGCCAGAATAGGAAAGATGTTTAACAGAAATCCATGTATAAAGTCACAATACAAACCCTATAATATGTTATACATTAGCCAAAGGTTAAATAGCCCAGATAGTGGCTAATCAGACCATCTTCAGTACAATGAGTACATTGATGAGATTTAAAAAAAAAAAAAAAAAGACTTTTCTGCTGCTACATAAAATGTAAAGAGATAAAGAAAAAATATACAAGAATTATTGATGCTTTTATGCCTTTTTTGTGCGTTAGCGGTGTAGTGCAGTTTTTGCATGTACCTTATTTAAGGTAAAGAAGCAGGTAACATGATGGTAACATGAACTTGTTCCGGATCCCAGAAAACATATACAGTGAAGCCAAAAAATATTTTTTGGATTATGCTTACTCTTCCAAAGGGGCAACTCACCCTGGCATAGACAAACAGAAGTACAAAAGATGTATTTCTGCACAATACTAGTCAGCCATCCAATGCATAATGATGCATGATGATTTGTTGGAACCTCCAGCCAATCATTGTATGTTGAGTCTGGTTTCAAGGTACAATAGTCTAGATAATAATAACTTTATTTATATAGCACCAACATATTCCACAGCACTTTACAAATCAGAGAGGGCATGAATAGACGGTATTTGACCATACAAGGTGATAAATAAGTAACATATCAAACAATAGGAGTGAGGGCCCTGTTCATGAGAGCTTAAAGGAGTTGTCCAATAAAAACTAACTTTTTTTCTCTGGAGGCCAGGGAAGGTGAAAAATAAAATAAAATTCACCTCTTCCCGTTTTCTAGGGTCACAGTTCGCTAGTGTCACAGATGGGGCTTGTTCCGTTGACATTTATGAGTGATGTCCCATGTCCTTTCTTTAGGCTGAAGCTGTATGAGCCAGTCACTATGAATATACAGATATTAAGTGCGTGAAATTCAGTGTAACTTCTAGATGGAGGGGTCAGGTTCTGAGAAATAGAGTAGAAAGTACAGCTTAGGATAAGAAAATATCATTGTAAGTTAAATATATCAAATTGTGAGGATATTATAACTTAAGAGACCATTGTATTTCTCTTAACCTAATCTTTTTTATGCCACAAGAAATGTACAGTACATTGGCACAAACCAATCTTTTTAGAGAAGAGCAATGAGCATACTTGGCTTCCTTATTAGAGATGAGCGAACAGTGTTCTATCGAACTCATGTTCGATCGGATATTAGGCTGTTCGGCATGTTCGAATCGAATCGAACACCGCGTGGTAAAGTGCGCCATTACTCGATTCCCCTCCCACCTTCCCTGGCGCCTTTTTTGCTCCAATAACAGCGCAGGGTAGGTGGGACAGGAACTACGACACCGGTGACGTTGAAAAAAGTAGGCAAAACCCATTGGCTGCCGAAAACATGTGACCTCTAATTTAAAAGAACAGCGACGCCCAGCTTCGCGTCATTCTGAGCTTGCAATTCACCGAGGACGGAGGTTTCCGTCCAGCTAGCTAGGGCTTAGATTCTGGGTAGGCAGGGACAGGCTAGGATAGGAAGGAGAAGACAACCAACAGCTCTTGTAAGAGCTAAATTCCAGGGAGAAGCTTGTCAGTGTAACGTGGCACTGACGGGCTCAATCGCCGCAACCCAGCTTTCCCAGGATCCTGAATGGAATACACTGTCAGTGTATTCCCGTATACCCGATATATACCCCGATACCCGTTCCAACGGTGTGCCCCCCCACCTTCACCCCAGAAATACCCTGCAAGTCCCCTAGCAATAGAATTGGGGCTATATACACCCACAATTTTTACTACTGGTATACAGTGCCATTGTCTGACTGGGAATTCAAAGAATATATTGGGAATACAAATACCCTCATTTCTTGCTACTGCCATATAGTGCCAGTGTCTGACTGGGAATTCAAAGAATATATTGGGGTTACGTGCACCCACAATTTTTACTACTGGTATACAGTGCCATTGTCTGACTGGGAATTCAAAGAATATATTGGGAATACAAATACCCTCATTTCTTGCTACTGCCATATAGTGCCAGTGTCTGACTGGGAATTCAAAGAATATATTGGGGTTACGTGCACCCACAATTTTTACTACTGGTATACAGTGCCATTGTCTGACTGGGAATTCAAAGAATATATTGGGAATACAAATACCCTCATTTCTTGCTACTGCCATATAGTGCCAGTGTCTGACTGGGAATTCAAAGAATATATTGGGGTTACGTGCACCCACAATTTTTACTACTGGTATACAGTGCCATTGTCTGACTGGGAATTCAAAGAATATATTGGGAATACAAATACCCTCATTTCTTGCTACTGCCATATAGTGCCAGTTTCTGACTGGTAATTCAAAGAATATATTGGGGTTACGTGCACCCACAATTTTTACTACTGGTATACAGTGCCATTGTCTGACTGGGAATTCAAAGAATATATTGGGAATACAAATACCCTCATTTCTTGCTACTGCCATATAGTGCCAGTGTCTGACTGGGAATTCAAAGAATATATTGGGGTTACGTGCACCCACAATTTTTACTACTGGTATACAGTGCCATTGTCTGACTGGGAATTCAAAGAATATATTGGGAATACAAATACCCTCATTTCTTGCTACTGCCATATAGTGCCAGTGTCTGACTGGGAATTCAAAGAATATATTGGGGTTACGTGCACCCACAATTTTTACTACTGGTATACAGTGCCATTGTCTGACTGGGAATTCAAAGAATATATTGGGAATACAAATACCCTCATTTCTTGCTACTGCCATATAGTGCCAGTGTCTGACTGGGAATTCAAAGAATATATTGGGGTTACGTGCACCCACAATTTTTACTACTGGTATACAGTGCCATTGTCTGACTGGGAATTCAAAGAATATATTGGGAATACAAATACCCTCATTTCTTGCTACTGCCATATAGTGCCAGTGTCTGACTGGTAATTCAAAGAATATATTGGGGTTACGTGCACCCACAATTTTTACTACTGGTATACAGTGCCATTGTCTGACTGGGAATTCAAAGAATATATTGGGAATACAAATACCCTCATTTCTTGCTACTGCCATATAGTGCCAGTGTCTGACTGGGAATTCAAAGAATATATTGGGGTTACGTGCACCCACAATTTTTACTACTGGTATACAGTGCCATTGTCTGACTGGGAATTCAAAGAATATATTGGGAATACAAATACCCTCATTTCTTGCTACTGCCATATAGTGCCAGTGTCTGACTGGTAATTCAAAGAATATATTGGGGTTACGTGCACCCACAATTTTTACTACTGGTATACAGTGCCATTGTCTGACTGGGAATTCAAAGAATATATTGGGAATACAAATACCCTCATTTCTTGCTACTGCCATATAGTGCCAGTTTCTGACTGGTAATTCAAAGAATATATTGGGGTTACGTGCACCCACAATTTTTACTACTGGTATACAGTGCCATTGTCTGACTGGGAATTCAAAGAATATATTGGGGTTACGTGCACCCACAATTTTTACTACTGGTATACAGTGCCATTGTCTGACTGGGAATTCAAAGAATATATTGGGAATACAAATACCCTCATTTCTTGCTACTGCCATATAGTGCCAGTGTCTGACTGGGAATTCAAAGAATATATTGGGGTTACGTGCACCCACAATTTTTACTACTGGTATACAGTGCCATTGTCTGACTGGGAATTCAAAGAGTATATTGGGAATACAAATACCCTCATTTCTTGCTACTGCCATATAGTGCCAGTGTCTGACTGGGAATTCAAAGAATATATTGGGGTTACGTGCACCCACAATTTTTACTACTGGTATACAGTGCCAATTTCTAACTAGGAATTCAAAATGCGCAAGGCTCCCGGAAAGGGACGTGGACGAGGCCGTGGGCGAGGTCGGGGGAATGGTTCTGGGGAGCAAGGTAGCAGTGAAGCCACAGGGCGTCCCGTGCCTACTCCTGTGGGGCAGCAAGCATTGCGCCACTCCACAGTGCCAGGGTTGCTTGCCACATTAACTAAACTGCAGGGTACAAACCTTAGTAGGCCCGAGAACCAGGAACAGGTCTTGCAATGGCTGTCAGAGAACGCTTACAGCACATTGTCCAGCAGCCAGTCAGACTCTGCCTCCTCTCCTCCTATTACCCAACAGTCTTGTCTTCCTTCCTCCCAAAATTCCGAAGCTTTACAGAACAATAACCCAAACTGTCCCTGCTCCCCAGAGCTGTTCTCCGCTCCTTTCATTGTCCCTCAACCTGCCTCTCCACGTCACGATTCCACGAACCTAACAGAGGAGCATCTGTGTCCAGATGCTCAAACACTAGAGTCTCCTCCATCTCCGTTCGATTTGGTGGTGGATGACCAGCAACCCACCCTCATCGACGATGATGTGACGCAGTTGCCGTCAGGGCATCCAGTTGACTGGCGCATTGTGCGGGAGGAGGAGATGAGACAGGAGTTGGAAGAGGAAGTGGTGGATGATGAGGACACTGACCCGACCTGGACAGGGGGGATGTCAAGCGGGGAAAGTAGTGTGGATGTTGAGGCAGGTGCAGCACCAAAAAGGGTAGCTAGAGGCAGAGGCAGAGGTCAGCAGCTTAGGCGAAGCCAGGCCACACCCGGAATCTCCCAAGATGTTCCAGTTCGTACCCAGCCCCGAAAAACTCCCACCTCGAGGGCACGTTTCTCGAAGGTGTGGAGTTTTTTCAAGGAATGCGCCGAGGACAGATATAGTGTTGTCTGCACAATTTGCCTCTCGAAATTGATTAGGGGCTCTGAGAAGAGCAACCTGTCCACCACTTCAATGCGCCGTCATTTGGAATCCAAGCACTGGAATCAGTGGCAGGCAGCAACGGCAGGACAAAGGCCGCCTGCCGTTCACGCCACTGCCACTGCCTCTGCCTCTGCCACTGCCACTGCTGACTGTGCTGGCGATGCACTCCAGAGGACGAGCCAGGACACCACTTCATCTGCCTCCGCCACTTTGTTGACTTCTACCTCATCCTCCCCTGGTCCTGTCTTATCTCCTTCTCCTGCACCATCAAAGGCACCATCAGGCGTTTCTTTACAACAACCCACCATCTCTCAGACATTGGAGCGGCGGCAGAAATACACTGCTAACCACCCACACGCGCAAGCCTTGAACGCCAACATCGCTAAACTGCTGGCCCAGGAGATGTTGGCGTTCCGGCTTGTTGAAACTCCCGCCTTCCTGGACCTGATGGCAACTGCGGCACCTCGCTATGCCGTCCCTAGCCGTCACTACTTCTCCCGGTGTGCCGTCCCCGCCTTGCACCAGCACGTGTCACTCAACATCAGGCGGGCCCTTAGTTCCGCGCTTTGCACAAAGGTCCACTTGACCACCGACGCGTGGACAAGTGCATGCGGACAGGGACGCTACATTTCACTGACGGCACACTGGGTGAATGTAGTTGAGGCTGGGACTGCTTCCCAAACTGGCCCGGTGTACCTCGTCTCCCCGCCTAACATTCCTGGCAGGGACACGAGAAGAACACCCCCCTCCTCCTCCTCCTCTACCGCCTCCTCCTCCGCCACCGCCTCCTCCTCCGCCACCGCCTCCTCCTCCGCTGTTAGATTGACCCCAGCTACGAGTTGGAAACGTTGCAGCACTGGCGTTGGTAGACGTCAGCAGGCTGTGCTGAAGCTGATCAGCTTGGGGGACAGACAGCACACTGCCTCCGAGGTGAGGGATGCCCTCCTCGATGAGACGGCAATATGGTTTGAGCCGCTGCACCTGGGCCCAGGCATGGTCGTTTGTGATAACGGCCGGAACCTGGTAGCAGCTCTGGAGCTTGCCGGACTCCAACATGTTCCATGCCTGGCCCACGTCTTCAACCTAGTGGTGCAACGTTTCCTAAAGAGCTACCCCAATGTTCCAGAGCTACTGGTGAAAGTGCGGCGCATGTGCGCCCACTTTCGCAAGTCGACAGTAGCCGCTGCTAGCTTAAAATCTCTCCAGCAACGCCTGCATGTGCCACAACACCGGCTTTTGTGCGACGTCCCCACACGCTGGAACTCAACGTTTCAGATGTTGAATAGAGTGGTTGAGCAGCAGAGACCTTTGATGGAATACCAGCTACAAAACCCTAGGGTGCCACAAAGTCAGCTGCCTCAGTTTCACATCCATGAGTGGCCATGGATGAGAGACCTTTGTGACATCCTACGGGTCTTTGAGGAGTCCACAAGGAGGGTGAGCTCTGAGGATGCGATGGTGAGCCTTACAATCCCGCTCTTGTGTGTTCTGAGAGAATCCCTGATTGACATCAGGGATAACTCAGATCACACAGAGGAGTTAGGGATAGCATCCGATCCGTCACAGCTGGAGAGTAGGTCCACACATCTGTCCGCTTCACTGCGTTTAATGGAGGAGGAGGAGGAGGAGGAGGAGGAGGAGGAAGAAGAGTTGTCCGATGATGTGATGGTGATACAGGAGGCTTCCGGGCAACTTCGAATCGTCCCATTGTTGCAGCGCGGATGGGTAGACATGGAGGATGAGGAGGAAATGGAGATTGAACTTTCCGGTGGGGCCAGAGGAGTCATGCCAACTAACACTGTGGCAGACATGGCTGAGTTCATGTTGGGGTGCTTTACAACCGACAAGCGTATTGTCAAAATCATGGAGGACAACCAGTACTGGATCTTTGCTATCCTTGACCCCCGGTATAAAAACAACATCTCGTCTTTTATTCCGGTAGAGGGGAGGGCCAATCGCATCAATGCTTGCCACAGGCAATTGGTGCAGAATATGATGGAGATGTTTCCAGCATGTGACAGTGGCGGCAGGGAGGGCAGTTCCTCCAGTAGGCAACCAAGTTCTCACCGGTCCACACAAACGAGGGGCACACTGTCTAAGGTCTGGGACACCTTGATGGCACCCCCTCGCCAAAGTGCCGCCACGGAGGGTCCTAGTGTCACCAGGCGTGAGAAGTATAGGCGCATGTTGCGGGAATACCTTTCCGACCACAGCCCTGTCCTCTCCGACCCCTCTGCGCCCTACACGTATTGGGTGTCGAAGTTGGACCTGTGGCTTGAACTTGCCCTATATGCCTTGGAGGTGCTGTCCTGTCCTGCCGCCAGCGTCCTATCTGAGAGGGTGTTCAGTGCAGCCGGTGGCATCATCACTGACAAGCGCACCCGTCTGTCAGCTGAGAGTGCCGACCGGCTCACTTTGATAAAAATGAACCACCACTGGGTAGAGCCGTCATTTTTGTGCCCACCTGTGTAAAGCACCCCAACATGAAACTCCATGTCTGTACTCAACCTCTCCAATTCCTCCGCATCCTCATACTCATCCACCATAAGCGTTGCACAATTCTGCTAATACTAGGCTCCCTCCAACATGATTTCCCCCAACTCTGCTGGTTAGAGGCTCCCTCCACCCTGATTTCCACCAACTCTGCTGGTTAGAGGCTCCCTCCACCCTGCTTTCCCACAACTCTGCTGGTTAGAGGCTCCTTCCACCATGAATTTGCCCAAACTGGGCTGTTTAGAGGCTCCCTCCACCATGAATTGGTCCAAACTGGGCTGGTTAGAGGCTCCCTCCACCATTAATTGGTCCAAACTGGGCTGGTTAGAGGCTCCCTCCACAATTAATTGGTCCAAACTGGGCTAATTAGAGGCTCCCTCCACCATGAATTGGTCCAAACTGGGTTTTTTAGAGGCTCCCTCCACCATGAATTTGCCCAAACTGGGCTGTTTAGAGGCTCCCTCCACCATGAATTGGTCCAAACTGGGCTGGTTAGAGGCTCCCTCCACCATGAATTTCCCAAAACTTGGCTGTTTAGAGGCTCCCTCCACCATTAATTGGTCCAAACTGGGCTGGTTAGAGGCTCCCTCCACCATGAATTGGTCCAAACTGGGCTGGTTAGAGGCTCCCTCCACCATTAATTGGTCCAAACTGGGCTGGTTAGAGGCTCCCTCCACCATGAATTGGTCCAAACTGGGGTTTTTAGAGGCTCCCTCCACCATGAATTGGTCCAAACTTGGCTGTTTAGAGGCTCCCTCCACCATTAATTGGTCCAAACTGGGCTGGTTAGAGGCTCCCTCCACCATGAATTGGTCCAAACTGGGCTGGTTAGAGGCTCCCTCCACCATGAATTTGCCCAAACTGGGCTGTTTAGAGGCTCCCTCCACCATTAATTGGTCCAAACTGGGCTGGTTAGAGGCTCCCTCCACCATGAATTTGCCCAAACTGGGCTGTTTAGAGGCTCCCTCCACCATGAATTGGTCCAAACTGGGTTTTTTAGAGGCTCCCTCCACCATGAATTGGTCCAAACTGGGCTGGTTAGAGGCTCCCTCCACCATGAATTTCCCAAAACTTGGCTGTTTAGAGGCTCCCTCCACCATGAATTGGTCCAAACTGGGCTGGTTAGAGGCTCCCTCCACCATTAATTGGTCCAAACTGGGCTGGTTAGAGGCTCCCTCCACCATGAATTTGCCCAAACTGGGCTGTTTAGAGGCTCCCTCCACCATGAATTTGCCCAAACTGGGCTGGTTAGAGGCTCCCTCCACCATGAATTGGTCCAAACGGGTTTTTAGAGGCTCCCTTCACCATGAATTGGTCCAAACTTGGCTGTTTAGAGGCTCCCTCCACCATGAATTGGTCCAAACTGGGGTGGTTAGAGGCTCCCTCCACCATTAATTGGTCCAAACTGGGCTGGTTAGAGGCTCCCTCCACCATTAATTGGTCCAAACTGGGCTGGTTAGAGGCTCCCTCCACCATGAATTGGTCCAAACTGGGGTTTTTAGAGGCTCCCTCCACCATGAATTGGTCCAAACTTGGCTGTTTAGAGGCTCCCTCCACCATTAATTGGTCCAAACTGGGCTGGTTAGAGGCTCCCTCCACCATGAATTGGTCCAAACTGGGTTTTTTAGAGGCTCCCTCCACCATGAATTTGCCCAAACTGGGCTGTTTAGAGGCTCCCTCCACCATGAATTGGTCCAAACTGGGTTTTTTAGAGGCTCCCTCCACCATGAATTGGTCCAAACTGGGCTGGTTAGAGGCTCCCTCCACCATGAATTGGTCCAAACTGGGGTGGTTAGAGGCTCCCTCCACCATTAATTGGTCCAAACTGGGCTGGTTAGAGGCTCCCTCCACCATTAATTGGTCCAAACTGGGCTGGTTAGAGGCTCCCTCCACCATGAATTTGCCCAAACTGGGCTGGTTAGAGGCTCCCTCCACCATGAATTGGTCCAAACTGGGGTGGTTAGAGGCTCCCTCCACCATTAATTGGTCCAAACTGGGCTGGTTAGAGGCTCCCTCCACCATTAATTGGTCCAAACTGGGCTGGTTAGAGGCTCCCTCCACCATTAATTGGTCCAAACTGGGCTGGTTAGAGGCTCCCTCCACCATGAATTGGTCCAAACGGGTTTTTAGAGGCTCCCTTCACCATGAATTGGTCCAAACTTGGCTGTTTAGAGGCTCCCTCCACCATGAATTGGTCCAAACTGGGGTGGTTAGAGGCTCCCTCCACCATTAATTGGTCCAAACTGGGCTGGTTAGAGGCTCCCTCCACCATTAATTGGTCCAAACTGGGCTGGTTAGAGGCTCCCTCCACCATGAATTGGTCCAAACTGGGGTTTTTAGAGGCTCCCTCCACCATGAATTGGTCCAAACTTGGCTGTTTAGAGGCTCCCTCCACCATTAATTGGTCCAAACTGGGCTGGTTAGAGGCTCCCTCCACCATGAATTGGTCCAAACTGGGTTTTTTAGAGGCTCCCTCCACCATGAATTTGCCCAAACTGGGCTGTTTAGAGGCTCCCTCCACCATGAATTGGTCCAAACTGGGTTTTTTAGAGGCTCCCTCCACCATGAATTGGTCCAAACTGGGCTGGTTAGAGGCTCCCTCCACCATGAATTGGTCCAAACTGGGGTGGTTAGAGGCTCCCTCCACCATGAATTGGTCCAAACTGGGGTGGTTAGAGGCTCCCTCCACCATTAATTGGTCCAAACTGGGCTGGTTAGAGGCTCCCTCCACCATTAATTGGTCCAAACTGGGCTGGTTAGAGGCTCCCTCCACCATGAATTTGCCCAAACTGGGCTGGTTAGAGGCTCCCTCCACCATGAATTGGTCCAAACTGGGGTGGTTAGAGGCTCCCTCCACCATTAATTGGTCCAAACTGGGCTGGTTAGAGGCTCCCTCCACCATTAATTGGTCCAAACTGGGCTGGTTAGAGGCTCCCTCCACCATTAATTGGTCCAAACTGGGCTGGTTAGAGGCTCCCTCCACCATGAATTTGCCCAAACTGGGCTGTTTAGAGGCTCCCTCCACCATGAATTTGCCCAAACTGGGCTGGTTAGAGGCTCCCTCCACCATGAATTGGTCCAAACTGGGGTGGTTAGAGGCTCCCTCCACCATTAATTGGTCCAAACTGGGCTGGTTAGAGGCTCCCTCCACCATTAATTGGTCCAAACTGGGCTGGTTAGAGGCTCCCTCCACCATTAATTGGTCCAAACTGGGCTGGTTAGAGGCTCCCTCCACCATGAATTTGCCCAAACTGGGCTGTTTAGAGGCTCCCTCCACCATGAATTTGCCCAAACTGGGCTGGTTAGAGGCTCCCTCCACCATGAATTGGTCCAAACTGGGGTTTTTAGAGGCTCCCTCCACCATGAATTGGTCCAAACTGGGGTGGTTAGAGGCTCCCTCCACCATTAATTGGTCCAAACTGGGCTGGTTAGAGGCTCCCTCCACCATGAATTGGTCCAAACTGGGGTTTTTAGAGGCTCCCTCCACCATGAATTGGTCCAAACTTGGCTGTTTAGAGGCTCCCTCCACCATTAATTGGTCCAAACTGGGCTGGTTAGAGGCTCCCTCCACCATGAATTGGTCCAAACTGGGTTTTTTAGAGGCTCCCTCCACCATGAATTTGCCCAAACTGGGCTGTTTAGAGGCTCCCTCCACCATGAATTGGTCCAAACTGGGTTTTTTAGAGGCTCCCTCCACCATGAATTGGTCCAAACTTGGCTGTTTAGAGGCTCCCTCCACCATTAATTGGTCCAAACTGGGCTGGTTAGAGGCTCCCTCCACCATGAATTGGTCCAAACTGGGTTTTTTAGAGGCTCCCTCCACCATGAATTTGCCCTAACTGGGCTGTTTAGAGGCTCCCTCCACCATGAATTGGTCCAAACTGGGTTTTTTAGAGGCTCCCTCCACCATGAATTGGTCCAAACTGGGCTGGTTAGAGGCTCCCTCCACCATGAATTGGTCCAAACTGGGGTGGTTAGAGGCTCCCTCCACCATTAATTGGTCCAAACTGGGCTGGTTAGAGGCTCCCTCCACCATTAATTGGTCCAAACTGGGCTGGTTAGAGGCTCCCTCCACCATGAATTTGCCCAAACTGGGCTGGTTAGAGGCTCCCTCCACCATGAATTGGTCCAAACTGGGTTTTTTAGAGGCTCCCTCCACCATGAATTTGCCCAAACTGGGCTGGTTAGAGGCTCCCTCCACCATGAATTGGTCCAAACTGGGGTTTTTAGAGGCTCCCTCCACCATGAATTTGCCCAAACTCTGCTGGTTAGAGGCTCAATCCACCCTGATTTTCAAAACAAATGTTGGTGCCAACCTCAACTTACTACAAGGGCCAAATTCACTGCTGGTGACAAGCTCTCCTCACTGCAAGTGCCAAATACACATGTTTCAAGGTGTTTTCCTACTGTCAGAGAGGTGGTATTGAGTGTGTAAAGTGTGTAGTTGTTAGGCTGTGATGTTGGGGTAATAGAGGGTCTTTGGTGTGTTAGATGCCCCCAGACATGCTTCCCCTGCTGTCCCAGTGTCATTCCAGAGGTGTTGGCATCATTTCCTGGGGTGTCATAGTGGACTTGGTGACCCTCCAGACACGGATTTGGGTTTCCCCCTTAACGAGTATCTGTTCCCCATAGACTATAATGGGGTTCGAAACCCGTTCGAACACACGAACATTGAGCGGCTGTTCGAATCGAATTTCGAACCTCGAACATTTTAGTGTTCGCTCATCTCTATTCCTTATGGACCTCCAAAAGTTCAGAAATTTTGTTAACAAAGACAGAAATTGTCATCTTAATTCCATTGCATGAAGAACTCAGCTGTGGCTTACAGCACGCTTCTATTAGTCTTGTCATATTTTCATATATATTTTCTCAGCAGAATCTTAAGCCTTGGAGCTTCTTTCTCCAACAAAGCTTCAGCTAAGCCTTTACTAGCTATGTTGCTATCTTCCCTGCTGTCTACATGATTAGACAATAAATATACAATGTCTTTCAGAGCGTCTGTCACTTAAAAACTCATCATTTATCAATTCGCTGCTGCACAGTTCTGACAGCGAAAATCTGGGACCTTCTCAAATATGAAATGACTGGGCAGACTTGTAAATGTTACAAAACAATGCTAGCAAGAGATATTCAATTTAAGCCTCTAAAGCTAAGAAACACTTGTTTCATTACATTCACAAGGAACTTATAATCTGCCGTGGCTGAGGAAAATGGGGCTGATTTAAAACCGAAGTGTTATATTGTTACATTGCACATTTGTTGCCATTTACAAGGAAAATCACTGTCCTTTTGTAGTATGAAATGTGAATCAGTGTGAATGTATCGAGCGCATCGGTATGTAGTAACAACATGGAAACATTTTCGGAGCACTAGAATAGGTATTTTAGTGAACCTTAGGTGTTTGGGGCTGATGCTAGAGATGGAAAAATGTATTCTTCACATTTTCAGAAAAGAAATAAAGCCCATTATACAATAGAATAGAATTTTTAAAAATAGCAAGAATAAACTTTCTTCCCCTGGTCTATACCTAAATCTCATGTTCGAGAAAAGAAATAGTCTTTCTGACTTAATAAATGGTAATATGATCAATTCCCTGGATAGAGTCCTCATGTCAATCAATGCAAATAACTTACAGTATTACATATTTCTAATAAAAACATCCCAAACTGTTTTAAAATGGTTTCAAATAGACAAAAAAAGACAACTATCCCCTCCTGTGGCAAAGGGCTTCAGAGTCTTACTGTGCTGAATGGTTATTAAAAAAACTTCTGGGATTGCAAAAAATTCTCCAATTAGAAGGGGACAGAATCTTGCTATATTGAAATGGTAAAAAGAGATTGGCTTTTGATATATTTGCAGATAATTAGGTCCTTGAAGGGTATTCTCTTATTCATCTGATATACCAACATACCTGTTAAGCTGGGTAAGAGTTGTATAAGAGTTATGGAAGCAACCAGATCTCTTTCCCTTCCTATAACTACCATTTATTTTAATGCTGAAGTGTGGATGTAGGCATAGCCACCTCTCCAATGAACTACTACTACAATCCATTTTTTCCAAAATATCACATAATACTTGATCTATATCTTAGTGATAATTTAGAAATTTCTGTTGTTCATATGCATAAAGCTACTTTAAATGGATCAGATTGTTTTATCTGCCCCGACAGCTGACTGGCACCAAATGCTAATTTTGTTACCCAGTAATAGAGATTAGAGATGAGCGAACACTAAAATGTTCGAGGTTCGAAATTCGATTCGAACAGCCGCTCAATGTTCGTGTGTTCGAACGGGTTTCGAACCCCATTATAGTCTATGGGGAACAGATACTCGTTAAGGGGGAAACCCAAATCCGTGTCTGGAGGGTCACCAAGTCCACTATGACACCCCAGGAAATGATGCCAACACCTCTGGAATGACACTGGGACAGCAGGGGAAGCATGTCTGGGGGCATCTAACACACCAAAGACCCTCTATTACCCCAACATCACAGCCTAACAACTACACACTTTACACACTCAATACCACCTCTCTGACAGTAGGAAAACACCTTGAAACATGTGTATTTGGCACTTGCAGTGAGGAGAGCTTGTCACCAGCAGTGAATTTGGCCCTTGTAGTAAGTTGAGGTTGGCACCAACATTTGTTTTGAAAATCAGGGTGGATTGAGCCTCTAACCAGCAGAGTTTGGGCAAATTCATGGTGGAGGGAGCCTCTAAACACCCCAGTTTGGGCAAATTCATGGTGGAGGGAGCCTCTAAAAACCCCAGTTTGGACCAATTCATGGTGGAGGGAGCCTCTAACCAGCCCAGTTTGGGCAAATTCATGGTGGAGGGAGCCTCTAAAAAACCCAGTTTGGACCAATTCATGGTGGAGGGAGCCTCTAACCAGCCCAGTTTGGGCAAATTCATGGTGGAGGGAGCCTCTAACCAGCCCAGTTTGGACCAATTCATGGTGGAGGGAGCCTCTAACCAGCCCAGTTTGGACCAATTCATGGTGGAGGGAGCCTCTAAACAGCCAAGTTTTGGGAAATTCATGGTGGAGGGAGCCTCTAACCAGCCCAGTTTGGACCAATTCATGGTGGAGGGAGCCTCTAACCAGCCCAGTTTGGACCAATTAATGGTGGAGGGAGCCTCTAAACAGCCAAGTTTTGGGAAATTCATGGTGGAGGGAGCCTCTAACCAGCCCAGTTTGGACCAATTCATGGTGGAGGGAGCCTCTAAACAGCCCAGTTTGGGCAAATTCATGGTGGAGGGAGCCTCTAAAAAACCCAGTTTGGACCAATTCATGGTGGAGGGAGCCTCTAATTAGCCCAGTTTGGACCAATTAATTGTGGAGGGAGCCTCTAACCAGCCCAGTTTGGACCAATTAATGGTGGAGGGAGCCTCTAAACAGCCCAGTTTGGGCAAATTCATGGTGGAGGGAGCCTCTAACCAGCCCAGTTTGGACCAATTAATGGTGGAGGGAGCCTCTAACCAGCCCAGTTTGGACCAATTAATGGTGGAGGGAGCCTCTAACCACCCCAGTTTGGACCAATTCATGGTGGAGGGAGCCTCTAACCAGCCCAGTTTGGACCAATTCATGGTGGAGGGAGCCTCTAAAAAACCCAGTTTGGACCAATTCATGGTGGAGGGAGCCTCTAAAAAACCCAGTTTGGACCAATTCATGGTGGAGGGAGCCTCTAACCAGCCCAGTTTGGACCAATTAATGGTGGAGGGAGCCTCTAAACAGCCAAGTTTGGACCAATTCATGGTGGAGGGAGCCTCTAAAAACCCCAGTTTGGACCAATTCATGGTGGAGGGAGCCTCTAACCAGCCCAGTTTGGACCAATTAATGGTGGAGGGAGCCTCTAACCAGCCCAGTTTGGACCAATTAATGGTGGAGGGAGCCTCTAACCACCCCAGTTTGGACCAATTCATGGTGGAGGGAGCCTCTAAACAGCCAAGTTTGGACCAATTCATGGTGAAGGGAGCCTCTAAAAACCCGTTTGGACCAATTCATGGTGGAGGGAGCCTCTAACCAGCCCAGTTTGGGCAAATTCATGGTGGAGGGAGCCTCTAAACAGCCCAGTTTGGGCAAATTCATGGTGGAGGGAGCCTCTAACCAGCCCAGTTTGGACCAATTAATGGTGGAGGGAGCCTCTAACCAGCCCAGTTTGGACCAATTAATGGTGGAGGGAGCCTCTAACCACCCCAGTTTGGACCAATTCATGGTGGAGGGAGCCTCTAAACAGCCAAGTTTGGACCAATTCATGGTGAAGGGAGCCTCTAAAAACCCGTTTGGACCAATTCATGGTGGAGGGAGCCTCTAACCAGCCCAGTTTGGGCAAATTCATGGTGGAGGGAGCCTCTAAACAGCCCAGTTTGGGCAAATTCATGGTGGAGGGAGCCTCTAACCAGCCCAGTTTGGACCAATTAATGGTGGAGGGAGCCTCTAACCAGCCCAGTTTGGACCAATTAATGGTGGAGGGAGCCTCTAACCAGCCCAGTTTGGACCAATTAATGGTGGAGGGAGCCTCTAACCACCCCAGTTTGGACCAATTCATGGTGGAGGGAGCCTCTAACCAGCCCAGTTTGGACCAATTCATGGTGGAGGGAGCCTCTAAAAAACCCAGTTTGGACCAATTCATGGTGGAGGGAGCCTCTAAACAGCCCAGTTTGGGCAAATTCATGGTGGAGGGAGCCTCTAAAAAACCCAGTTTGGACCAATTCATGGTGGAGGGAGCCTCTAAACAGCCCAGTTTGGGCAAATTCATGGTGGAGGGAGCCTCTAACCAGCCCAGTTTGGACCAATTAATGGTGGAGGGAGCCTCTAACCAGCCCAGTTTGGACCAATTAATGGTGGAGGGAGCCTCTAACCAGCCCAGTTTGGACCAATTAATGGTGGAGGGAGCCTCTAACCACCCCAGTTTGGACCAATTCATGGTGGAGGGAGCCTCTAACCAGCCCAGTTTGGACCAATTCATGGTGGAGGGAGCCTCTAAAAAACCCAGTTTGGACCAATTCATGGTGGAGGGAGCCTCTAAACAGCCCAGTTTGGGCAAATTCATGGTGGAGGGAGCCTCTAAAAAACCCAGTTTGGACCAATTCATGGTGGAGGGAGCCTCTAACCAGCCCAGTTTGGACCAATTAATGGTGGAGGGAGCCTCTAAACAGCCAAGTTTGGACCAATTCATGGTGGAGGGAGCCTCTAAAAACCCCAGTTTGGACCAATTCATGGTGGAGGGAGCCTCTAACCAGCCCAGTTTGGACCAATTAATGGTGGAGGGAGCCTCTAACCAGCCCAGTTTGGACCAATTAATGGTGGAGGGAGCCTCTAACCACCCCAGTTTGGACCAATTCATGGTGGAGGGAGCCTCTAAACAGCCAAGTTTGGACCAATTCATGGTGAAGGGAGCCTCTAAAAACCCGTTTGGACCAATTCATGGTGGAGGGAGCCTCTAACCAGCCCAGTTTGGGCAAATTCATGGTGGAGGGAGCCTCTAAACAGCCCAGTTTGGGCAAATTCATGGTGGAGGGAGCCTCTAACCAGCCCAGTTTGGACCAATTAATGGTGGAGGGAGCCTCTAACCAGCCCAGTTTGGACCAATTAATGGTGGAGGGAGCCTCTAACCACCCCAGTTTGGACCAATTCATGGTGGAGGGAGCCTCTAAACAGCCAAGTTTGGACCAATTCATGGTGAAGGGAGCCTCTAAAAACCCGTTTGGACCAATTCATGGTGGAGGGAGCCTCTAACCAGCCCAGTTTGGGCAAATTCATGGTGGAGGGAGCCTCTAAACAGCCCAGTTTGGGCAAATTCATGGTGGAGGGAGCCTCTAACCAGCCCAGTTTGGACCAATTAATGGTGGAGGGAGCCTCTAACCAGCCCAGTTTGGACCAATTAATGGTGGAGGGAGCCTCTAACCACCCCAGTTTGGACCAATTCATGGTGGAGGGAGCCTCTAAACAGCCAAGTTTGGACCAATTCATGGTGGAGGGAGCCTCTAAAAACCCCAGTTTGGACCAATTCATGGTGGAGGGAGCCTCTAACCAGCCCAGTTTGGACCAATTAATGGTGGAGGGAGCCTCTAAACAGCCAAGTTTTGGGAAATTCATGGTGGAGGGAGCCTCTAACCAGCCCAGTTTGGACCAATTCATGGTGGAGGGAGCCTCTAAACAGCCCAGTTTGGGCAAATTCATGGTGGAGGGAGCCTCTAAAAAACCCAGTTTGGACCAATTCATGGTGGAGGGAGCCTCTAATTAGCCCAGTTTGGACCAATTAATTGTGGAGGGAGCCTCTAACCAGCCCAGTTTGGACCAATTAATGGTGGAGGGAGCCTCTAAACAGCCCAGTTTGGGCAAATTCATGGTGGAGGGAGCCTCTAACCAGCCCAGTTTGGACCAATTAATGGTGGAGGGAGCCTCTAACCAGCCCAGTTTGGACCAATTAATGGTGGAGGGAGCCTCTAACCACCCCAGTTTGGACCAATTCATGGTGGAGGGAGCCTCTAACCAGCCCAGTTTGGACCAATTCATGGTGGAGGGAGCCTCTAACCAGCCCAGTTTGGACCAATTAATGGTGGAGGGAGCCTCTAACCACCCCAGTTTGGACCAATTCATGGTGGAGGGAGCCTCTAAAAAACCCAGTTTGGACCAATTCATGGTGGAGGGAGCCTCTAAACAGCCCAGTTTGGGCAAATTCATGGTGGAGGGAGCCTCTAACCAGCCCAGTTTGGGCAAATTCATGGTGGAGGGAGCCTCTAACCAGCCCAGTTTGGACCAATTAATGGTGGAGGGAGCCTCTAACCAGCCCAGTTTGGACCAATTCATGGTGGAGGGAGCCTCTAAACAGCCCAGTTTGGGCAAATTCATGGTGGAAGGAGCCTCTAACCAGCAGAGTTGTGGGAAAGCAGGGTGGAGGGAGCCTCTAACCAGCAGAGTTGGTGGAAATCAGGGTGGAGGGAGCCTCTAACCAGCAGAGTTGGGGGAAATCATGTTGGAGGGAGCCTAGTATTAGCAGAATTGTGCAACGCTTATGGTGGATGAGTATGAGGATGCGGAGGAATTGGAGAGGTTGAGTACAGACATGGAGTTTCATGTTGGGGTGCTTTACACAGGTGGGCACAAAAATGAAGGCTCTATCCAGTGGTGGTTCATTTTTATCAAAGTGAGCCGGTCGGCACTCTCAGCTGACAGACGGGTGCGCTTGTCAGTGATGATGCCACCGGCTGCACTGAACACCCTCTCAGATAGGACGCTGGCGGCAGGACAGGACAGCACCTCCAAGGCATATAGGGCAAGTTCAAGCCACAGGTCCAACTTCGACACCCAATACGTGTAGGGCGCAGAGGGGTCGGAGAGGACAGGGCTGTGGTCGGAAAGGTATTCCCGCAACATGCGCCTATACTTCTCACGCCTGGTGACACTAGGACCCTCCGTGGCGGCACTTTGGCGAGGGGGTGCCATCAAGGTGTCCCAGACCTTAGACAGTGTGCCCCTCGTTTGTGTGGACCGGTGAGAACTTGGTTGCCTACTGGAGGAACTGCCCTCCCTGCCGCCACTGTCACATGCTGGAAACATCTCCATCATATTCTGCACCAATTGCCTGTGGCAAGCATTGATGCGATTGGCCCTCCCCTCTACCGGAATAAAAGACGAGATGTTGTTTTTATACCGGGGGTCAAGGATAGCAAAGATCCAGTACTGGTTGTCCTCCATGATTTTGACAATACGCTTGTCGGTTGTAAAGCACCCCAACATGAACTCAGCCATGTCTGCCACAGTGTTAGTTGGCATGACTCCTCTGGCCCCACCGGAAAGTTCAATCTCCATTTCCTCCTCATCCTCCATGTCTACCCATCCGCGCTGCAACAATGGGACGATTCGAAGTTGCCCGGAAGCCTCCTGTATCACCATCACATCATCGGACAACTCTTCTTCCTCCTCCTCCTCCTCCTCCTCCTCCATTAAACGCAGTGAAGCGGACAGATGTGTGGACCTACTCTCCAGCTGTGACGGATCGGATGCTATCCCTAACTCCTCTGTGTGATCTGAGTTATCCCTGATGTCAATCAGGGATTCTCTCAGAACACACAAGAGCGGGATTGTAAGGCTCACCATCGCATCCTCAGAGCTCACCCTCCTTGTGGACTCCTCAAAGACCCGTAGGATGTCACAAAGGTCTCTCATCCATGGCCACTCATGGATGTGAAACTGAGGCAGCTGACTTTGTGGCACCCTAGGGTTTTGTAGCTGGTATTCCATCAAAGGTCTCTGCTGCTCAACCACTCTATTCAACATCTGAAACGTTGAGTTCCAGCGTGTGGGGACGTCGCACAAAAGCCGGTGTTGTGGCACATGCAGGCGTTGCTGGAGAGATTTTAAGCTAGCAGCGGCTACTGTCGACTTGCGAAAGTGGGCGCACATGCGCCGCACTTTCACCAGTAGCTCTGGAACATTGGGGTAGCTCTTTAGGAAACGTTGCACCACTAGGTTGAAGACGTGGGCCAGGCATGGAACATGTTGGAGTCCGGCAAGCTCCAGAGCTGCTACCAGGTTCCGGCCGTTATCACAAACGACCATGCCTGGGCCCAGGTGCAGCGGCTCAAACCATATTGCCGTCTCATCGAGGAGGGCATCCCTCACCTCGGAGGCAGTGTGCTGTCTGTCCCCCAAGCTGATCAGCTTCAGCACAGCCTGCTGACGTCTACCAACGCCAGTGCTGCAACGTTTCCAACTCGTAGCTGGGGTCAATCTAACAGCGGAGGAGGAGGCGGTGGCGGAGGAGGAGGCGGTGGCGGAGGAGGAGGCGGTAGAGGAGGAGGAGGAGGGGGGTGTTCTTCTCGTGTCCCTGCCAGGAATGTTAGGCGGGGAGACGAGGTACACCGGGCCAGTTTGGGAAGCAGTCCCAGCCTCAACTACATTCACCCAGTGTGCCGTCAGTGAAATGTAGCGTCCCTGTCCGCATGCACTTGTCCACGCGTCGGTGGTCAAGTGGACCTTTGTGCAAAGCGCGGAACTAAGGGCCCGCCTGATGTTGAGTGACACGTGCTGGTGCAAGGCGGGGACGGCCCCCCGGGAGAAGTAGTGACGGCTAGGGACGGCATAGCGAGGTGCCGCAGTTGCCATCAGGTCCAGGAAGGCGGGAGTTTCAACAAGCCGGAACGCCAACATCTCCTGGGCCAGCAGTTTAGCGATGTTGGCGTTCAAGGCTTGCGCGTGTGGGTGGTTAGCAGTGTATTTCTGCCGCCGCTCCAATGTCTGAGAGATGGTGGGTTGTTGTAAAGAAACGCCTGATGGTGCCTTTGATGGTGCAGGAGAAGGAGATAAGACAGGACCAGGGGAGGATGAGGTAGAAGTCAACAAAGTGGCGGAGGCAGATGAAGTGGTGTCCTGGCTCGTCCTCTGGAGTGCATCGCCAGCACAGTCAGCAGTGGCAGTGGCAGAGGCAGAGGCAGAGGCAGTGGCAGTGGCGTGAACGGCAGGCGGCCTTTGTCCTGCCGTTGCTGCCTGCCACTGATTCCAGTGCTTGGATTCCAAATGACGGCGCATTGAAGTGGTGGACAGGTTGCTCTTCTCAGAGCCCCTAATCAATTTCGAGAGGCAAATTGTGCAGACAACACTATATCTGTCCTCGGCGCATTCCTTGAAAAAACTCCACACCTTCGAGAAACGTGCCCTCGAGGTGGGAGTTTTTCGGGGCTGGGTACGAACTGGAACATCTTGGGAGATTCCGGGTGTGGCCTGGCTTCGCCTAAGCTGCTGACCTCTGCCTCTGCCTCTAGCTACCCTTTTTGGTGCTGCACCTGCCTCAACATCCACACTACTTTCCCCGCTTGACATCCCCCCTGTCCAGGTCGGGTCAGTGTCCTCATCATCCACCACTTCCTCTTCCAACTCCTGTCTCATCTCCTCCTCCCGCACAATGCGCCAGTCAACTGGATGCCCTGACGGCAACTGCGTCACATCATCGTCGATGAGGGTGGGTTGCTGGTCATCCACCACCAAATCGAACGGAGATGGAGGAGACTCTAGTGTTTGAGCATCTGGACACAGATGCTCCTCTGTTAGGTTCGTGGAATCGTGACGTGGAGAGGCAGGTTGAGGGACAATGAAAGGAGCGGAGAACAGCTCTGGGGAGCAGGGACAGTTTGGGTTATTGTTCTGTAAAGCTTCGGAATTTTGGGAGGAAGGAAGACAAGACTGTTGGGTAATAGGAGGAGAGGAGGCAGAGTCTGACTGGCTGCTGGACAATGTGCTGTAAGCGTTCTCTGACAGCCATTGCAAGACCTGTTCCTGGTTCTCGGGCCTACTAAGGTTTGTACCCTGCAGTTTAGTTAATGTGGCAAGCAACCCTGGCACTGTGGAGTGGCGCAATGCTTGCTGCCCCACAGGAGTAGGCACGGGACGCCCTGTGGCTTCACTGCTACCTTGCTCCCCAGAACCATTCCCCCGACCTCGCCCACGGCCTCGTCCACGTCCCTTTCCGGGAGCCTTGCGCATTTTGAATTCCTAGTTAGAAATTGGCACTGTATACCAGTAGTAAAAATTGTGGGTGCACGTAACCCCAATATATTCTTTGAATTCCCAGTCAGACACTGGCACTATATGGCAGTAGCAAGAAATGAGGGTATTTGTATTCCCAATATACTCTTTGAATTCCCAGTCAGACAATGGCACTGTATACCAGTAGTAAAAATTGTGGGTGCACGTAACCCCAATATATTCTTTGAATTCCCAGTCAGACACTGGCACTATATGGCAGTAGCAAGAAATGAGGGTATTTGTATTCCCAATATACTCTTTGAATTCCCAGTCAGACAATGGCACTGTATACCAGTAGTAAAAATTGTGGGTGCACGTAACCCCAATATATTCTTTGAATTACCAGTCAGAAACTGGCACTATATGGCAGTAGCAAGAAATGAGGGTATTTATAACCCCAATATATTCTTTGAATTCCCAGTCAGACAATGGCACTGTATACCAGTAGTAAAAATTGTGGGTGCACGTAACCCCAATATATTCTTTGAATTACCAGTCAGAAACTGGCACTATATGGCAGTAGCAAGAAATGAGGGTATTTGTATTCCCAATATACTCTTTGAATTCCCAGTCAGACAATGGCACTGTATACCAGTAGTAAAAATTGTGGGTGCACGTAACCCCAATATATTCTTTGAATTACCAGTCAGAAACTGGCACTATATGGCAGTAGCAAGAAATGAGGGTATTTATAACCCCAATATATTCTTTGAATTCCCAGTCAGACAATGGCACTGTATACCAGTAGTAAAAATTGTGGGTGCACGTAACCCCAATATATTCTTTGAATTCCCAGTCAGACACTGGCACTATATGGCAGTAGCAAGAAATGAGGGTATTTGTATTCCCAATATACTCTTTGAATTCCCAGTCAGACAATGGCACTGTATACCAGTAGTAAAAATTGTGGGTGCACGTAACCCCAATATATTCTTTGAATTACCAGTCAGAAACTGGCACTATATGGCAGTAGCAAGAAATGAGGGTATTTATAACCCCAATATATTCTTTGAATTCCCAGTCAGACAATGGCACTGTATACCAGTAGTAAAAATTGTGGGTGCACGTAACCCCAATATATTCTTTGAATTACCAGTCAGAAACTGGCACTATATGGCAGTAGCAAGAAATGAGGGTATTTGTATTCCCAATATACTCTTTGAATTCCCAGTCAGACAATGGCACTGTATACCAGTAGTAAAAATTGTGGGTGCACGTAACCCCAATATATTCTTTGAATTACCAGTCAGAAACTGGCACTATATGGCAGTAGCAAGAAATGAGGGTATTTATAACCCCAATATATTCTTTGAATTCCCAGTCAGACAATGGCACTGTATACCAGTAGTAAAAATTGTGGGTGCACGTAACCCCAATATATTCTTTGAATTCCCAGTCAGAAACTGGCACTATATGGCAGTAGCAAGAAATGAGGGTATTTGTATTCCCAATATACTCTTTGAATTCCCAGTCAGACAATGGCACTGTATACCAGTAGTAAAAATTGTGGGTGCACGTAACCCCAATATATTCTTTAAATTACCAGTCAGAAACTGGCACTATATGGCAGTAGCAAGAAATGAGGGTATTTATAACCCCAATATATTCTTTGAATTCCCAGTCAGACAATGGCACTGTATACCAGTAGTAAAAATTGTGGGTGCACGTAACCCCAATATATTCTTTGAATTCCCAGTCAGAAACTGGCACTATATGGCAGTAGCAAGAAATGAGGGTATTTGTATTCCCAATATATTCTTTGAATTCCCAGTCAGACAATGGCACTGTATACCAGTAGTAAAAATTGTGGGTGCACGTAACCCCAATATATTCTTTGAATTACCAGTCAGAAACTGGCACTATATGGCAGTAGCAAGAAATGAGGGTATTTATAACCCCAATATATTCTTTGAATTCCCAGTCAGACAATGGCACTGTATACCAGTAGTAAAAATTGTGGGTGCACGTAACCCCAATATATTCTTTGAATTCCCAGTCAGACACTGGCACTATATGGCAGTAGCAAGAAATGAGGGTATTTGTATTCCCAATATACTCTTTGAATTCCCAGTCAGACAATGGCACTGTATACCAGTAGTAAAAATTGTGGGTGCACGTAACCCCAATATATTCTTTGAATTACCAGTCAGAAACTGGCACTATATGGCAGTAGCAAGAAATGAGGGTATTTATAACCCCAATATATTCTTTGAATTCCCAGTCAGACAATGGCACTGTATACCAGTAGTAAAAATTGTGGGTGCACGTAACCCCAATATATTCTTTGAATTACCAGTCAGAAACTGGCACTATATGGCAGTAGCAAGAAATGAGGGTACTTGTATTCCCAATATACTCTTTGAATTCCCAGTCAGACAATGGCACTGTATACCAGTAGTAAAAATTGTGGGTGCACGTAACCCCAATATATTCTTTGAATTACCAGTCAGAAACTGGCACTATATGGCAGTAGCAAGAAATGAGGGTATTTATAACCCCAATATATTCTTTGAATTCCCAGTCAGACAATGGCACTGTATACCAGTAGTAAAAATTGTGGGTGCACGTAACCCCAATATATTCTTTGAATTCCCAGTCAGAAACTGGCACTATATGGCAGTAGCAAGAAATGAGGGTATTTGTATTCCCAATATACTCTTTGAATTCCCAGTCAGACAATGGCACTGTATACCAGTAGTAAAAATTGTGGGTGCACGTAACCCCAATATATTCTTTGAATTACCAGTCAGAAACTGGCACTATATGGCAGTAGCAAGAAATGAGGGTATTTATAACCCCAATATATTCTTTGAATTCCCAGTCAGACAATGGCACTGTATACCAGTAGTAAAAATTGTGGGTGCACGTAACCCCAATATATTCTTTGAATTCCCTGTCAGAAACTGGCACTATATGGCAGTAGCAAGAAATGAGGGTATTTGTATTCCCAATATATTCTTTGAATTCCCAGTCAGACAATGGCACTGTATACCAGTAGTAAAAATTGTGGGTGCACGTAACCCCAATATATTCTTTGAATTACCAGTCAGAAACTGGCACTATATGGCAGTAGCAAGAAATGAGGGTATTTATAACCCCAATATATTCTTTGAATTCCCAGTCAGACAATGGCACTGTATACCAGTAGTAAAAATTGTGGGTGTATATAGCCCCAATTCTATTGCTAGGGGACTTGCAGGGTATTTCTGGGGTGAAGGTGGGGGGGCACACCGTTGGAACGGGTATCGGGGTATATATCGGGTATACGGGAATACACTGACAGTGTATTCCATTCAGGATCCTGGGAAAGCTGGGTTGCGGCGATTGAGCCCGTCAGTGCCACGTTACACTGACAAGCTTCTCCCTGGAATTTAGCTCTTACAAGAGCTGTTGGTTGTCTTCTCCTTCCTATCCTAGCCTGTCCCTGCCTACCCAGAATCTAAGCCCTAGCTAGCTGGACGGAAACCTCCGTCCTCGGTGAATTGCAAGCTCAGAATGACGCGAAGCTGGGCGGCGCTGTTCTTTTAAATTAGAGGTCACATGTTTTCGGCAGCCAATGGGTTTTGCCTACTTTTTTCAACGTCACCGGTGTCGTAGTTCCTGTCCCACCTACCCTGCGCTGTTATTGGAGCAAAAAAGGCGCCAGGGAAGGTGGGAGGGGAATCGAGTAATGGCGCACTTTACCACGCGGTGTTCGATTCGATTCGAACATGCCGAACAGCCTAATATCCGATCGAACATGAGTTCGATAGAACACTGTTCGCTCATCTCTAATAGAGATATATCCTTGCTTTCCTTCTGCCTGAATATATCTGACTATTAGAGATGAGCGAGTAGTACTCGATCGAGTAGGTATTCGATCGAATACTACAGTATTCGAAATACTCATACTCGATCGAGTACCACTCGCTATTCGAATGTAAAAGTTTGATGCAGAACCAGCATTGATTTGCAGAATGCTATACAGTCGGCCAATCAACGCTGGTTCTTTTCCTACCTTTAGAAGTCTTCTCTGTGCAGCTTCCCCGCGGCATCTTCTGGCTCTGAATTCACTCTGCCAGGCATCGGGCCTGGGCAGAGCCGACTGCGCATGTCCGCTTGTAGTGTGGGCATGCGCAGTTGGCTCTGCCCAGGCCCGATGCTTGGCAGAGTGAATTCAGAACCGGAAGATGTCGCGGGGACACAGCAAGGAGAAGACTTCTCGGAGGATCCAGCCCGACCCTCCCTCGTGGACTTGGTAAGTATAATTTGATCGAATGTTGCCTACCCCTGAAATGAGCCTTTTATAGACTATAATAGGGTTCGATATTCGATTCGAGTAGTCGAATATTGAGGGGCTACTTGAAACGAATATCGAACCTCGAACATTTTACTGTTTGCTCATCTCTACTGACTATATGTAAGCAGCACTGATGCTCAGTTCTAAGCACTGGAGTCCTAGAGTAATAGGTTCAATGGCATCTACAAGGAGCTTGTATGTTCTCCTTGGGTTGGTGTGGGTTTCTTCTGGGTTCTCCAGGTTTTTTTTTTATCACATTCCAAATACATACTAATAGGGAATTTAGATTGTGAGCCCTATAGGGAACAAAGACTGACTCTATGGGGTTCACAATCTACATTAAAAAAAAAGAGAGACTTACTAAGTTCACACTAGTGTTCAGAAAAACGAAAGCTAACTGACTTTAAAAGCGGACACCTGCAGAAACCTGCAGATCCCATAGACTATAATGGGGTCCCCTAGGTTTCTGCCCGATTTCCACCCGAAAAATGCAGGTTTGGGGACGGAAACCCCCAAACATATACTGAGTGCTTGTTTGAACCTAGCCTGACAATGTAAAGCACTACGGAATACTATGGTACTGTACAAATAAGCAAAACATATAATCGTGTCACAAGATGACAAGTTGTTCAAAACACAGTATTTCATAGGATTGTGAATTTTAGCTTATCAGTGATTTTATTTGTATGTTATGAAAATGTTTTCAATGACATTCTGATATTCTGTGCCAAGTATTTCACACAGTATGGATTTTTATTTATTACACCATTTACAAGGTCATTAACACCTAGAAAATTGTTTTTAGTGTTAAAATCTATACTACACCCATTAGGTAGTGTAGTCACATGACTGTGCCATGATGACAGCCTTGACAGCAGGTCCCCACACATACATTGATTTCATGTATGTAAGAACTTTCCTGTCCAATAAGGCAAGTTTGTTCTTTTGTTCCCATTATGAGCACATTTCCACCACTAAGTTTATATTGCCACAATCCTAGACAGCCCTTTCGAGTTAAAACAATGACAGTCATTGAAGCTTGTCATACCTACTGTTCAACTTCAGCTTCAATAGGTTCATTTCAAACAGACATTCCAGAACTCGTCCTATATTGAGGTTTTCCAAGAGTGAATTATACAGATTTTAGCTGGTACAATAACTGCTGATCTGTCATCTGTAGGTTTTGCAACTAAATCATGGGAAGCAAATAAAGTGTTGCTCGTAAATAATAGTACAATATAATCTCATACGGCTCCGTGAAATAGATGAATAGGTTTTTGATTTATCTGGTTTTCCTTCTGATCTTATATGAAGCTATAAACTGTTCTTTTCACTAAAGCAGATATACAGTGTTGTGTGCTTAGCTGCCTGTCTCTAGGGAACCAAAGCTCTATTATGTGAAAACAAAGGGGCTTATTGTCTTCAAGGAAAATATTATAATCTGCTCACAGAAGAAGGCATCCAGTAGGAAAATGTTTCTTACTTTTGTTCAGTGTTGAATCAATGTGTGTGTGTTTGAAGGAAAGCTCAGTTTATTGTGAACTTTCTAAAAACTTGATATTACACAATTACATTTCAAGTCCGTGATACAAATTGCACCCTATTGTAAGTTTAGGGTACTGCTGCTCAAGCATTACTGACCGCTGAAATGCTGGTAAATTTCACTAATTGCTGGTCTGAATCTACACTTGCCTTAGATTCAAGTGGCAGGTTCAGATGCAACCCAGCGACTAGCACACAAAGACACACAGTCAAAAAGTTAAGGACGGCCATGTTGGAATGAATTTAGATATCAAGAAGGGGTATAACTACTGGGGTAGCAGCGGTAGCCCAACGACAGCCACTACCGCTGCGGTTTTAAATTTTTTATTTTATTTTATTTTTATGTAGATTGTGAGCCCCACATAGAGCTCACAATGTACATTTTTCCCTATCATTATGTCTTTTTTGGAATATGGGATGGAAATCCATGCAAACACGGGGAGAACTCCATGCAGATGGTTTTATGCCCTTGGCGGGATTTGAACACCAGGACTCCAGCGCTGCAAGGCTGCAGTGCTAACCACTGAGCCACCGTGTGGCCCCTTAATTTTTTTAATAGGCCGTTACCGGCTGGAGTTACTCCAGCTGGTAACGGGCCTTACGTACTTACCGATCCTGGCAGGGGTCGGAATCGGTAAGTGATGCCGCAAGACCCACAAGCACTATTATACTTGGGGTCTTTTTGGAGCCCCAAGTATAATGATCGGAGGCCCAGGAGAGGCAAGGAACATAAAAAAACAGTGTTACTTACCTCTCTGGGCAGGCTTTGGGCCTACTTGAGTGACGTCCGTGATATCACATGATCGGGACCTGCATCCATATGCATCGCGACGCAGGCCCACCCGGTCACATGATGTCGTTGAAGATGGCCGACAGCGGCAGAGAGTGCAACGCAGCCGAGGATAGGTAAATAACAGTGTTTTTTTATGTTTTTATCCCCCCTGGGTCTCTGTTTATTATATTCTGGGGTCCACAATAGAGCATAATACTGTATGCAGGGGCCACTATAGGGCATTATACTGCGTGCAGGGGTCAATGTGGGGCATAATACTGTGTGCAGGGGCCACTATGGAGCACAATACTGTGCACGGGGGCCACTACGGGACATAATAGTATGTGCAGAAATGTGGGGGGGGGGGGGCGTTGGTTGGTCATGGTCTTAGACGTCGGGCAGGCGGGTGCCCCATATCAAAACTACACATTCCTAGTTACGCCACTGGTATCAAGAAAGTAATCATGTATCACAGAGACAGTCTTAAGGTCATAACATTAGACTAATGTGGTCAAACCCACATATTGCACCCATATTTCAGCAGGACCAACTGACCTAATGAAGTACCGAGCTAATCTCATGTATAGAGGAAGCCTGTGCCTATGTTGTATTTTAACATGTTGAATACTTTCGTTTTCCATAAATATGAGCCACTTCAAGTGACTTACTCAGAACATAAACAGTCATGGACACAATAAGCATATAAGTGCATGACCGGTTGAGTTGAAAGGGTAGAAAACTACTTCAAGTGTATGGGTCGTTTTACGTTTAGTCCAAATTTCTATACTTCTTTACTCCTGAAATGTCTTTCTTTTGAAATAAAATGTTGAGATTGTAATCCCTTGAGGACAGGGCCCTCTATCCCATTGTGCCAGTCGGTCACTGTTCGTACTATATTTGTTTTGTATATTTTGTGTTCTGTACAGCATAATGGAATTAATATAATGATGTACAGCACCATGGAAAATAATATAATAATATACAGCACTATGGAATTAATGGTGATCTATAAATGAATAATAATAACTAATAATAATAATAATAATAATAATAATAATAATAATAATAATAAGTTTACAAAACCTGTTTTCAAATATCCTATTAGGTTATGTTCACATGTGGCAAATTTGCTGCAGAAATTTCTCCAAATGTTCCACTTATTTGAATGGGATTAGCGGATATTTTTACACATGCTGCAGAGATAACCCCCTTACATTTATTAGATGTGTTGTATGGAATTTACATTGTTGACAAATTTTAAGATAAAGTGGATAAGCAATTTAAATATTTTATTTATTGCTCCAGAAATTCATCTATTATTTTCTTATTTATTGCATATAATTTGCAAAAAAATACTCAGCATTATAATATGTTTTGTGTTCCTGCTACTATTTCTAGATCTCTGTTTGCTGTCCGTGAATGAGATTATACAGTATAATACAGTATGCTGAAAGACACATTAGGACAGTAGAGAAATGTGTGCTTCATGTGTTATAAGTTGACTGCGGTTTGCATAGACTGGATACAATTGTAGCACACTACTTCAAGTGATTTGTACGAAACAAGAGCTAGGAAGGTCCCTTAATATTTGATGGATGTGTCTGGTTGCAGTTGATGCATATATTTAGGGGTGTACATCAATGTGATTGATTTCAAGGACTGTGTGTCATTTTCTTAGAGGGTGGAGTTCCTTATACAGAGCTTTGAAGCTTTTATTATTGGTTAGAAAGAAACAAGTTGGTTCATTTACACATATTAAAGATATATTAAGCTGCCAGACTCATATGCGAACATCAGCAGATTGATGTATAAAACATTTGTCATAAGCACTGTCACTTCTGTAGACAAGCAAAGCTTGATTAATGTTTACTTGACAACTATAAGTTTTAAGAGGGAAATAATGCATGAATCTGTGTTCTGAACCTTGTACGGTATCCATGTAAATTATCATAAGCCATATGAGAAATATATATATAAATATATATATAGCATACTTTGTATACATTCAGGAAAAAAAGGACATTTCCCACAAATTGACATAATTGAAGTAAGCCTGAGTTTGCATAGTGTTATCTTTTTTATCCATAAATTATAACTGTATCTTAAATTGTTGCATCAATGTTGTCAATTAGACAGAGCGGAGGAGATTTACTAAGCTAAAAATGCATCTGAATTGAGGTTTGATGTGTGTCTATACTTATTTGATCCCCAGTTGGGTTATGCCTTACAATTTCTCATGAAACCTCATGAGTTAAACATATTGTGTTTTAGCTAATTGGTTATCTCTTATGGAGAGAAACAATGGATAAGTACATGATAGTGGAAGGATCACTTGGGTACACTACTACATGGATGGGAGAATATACAGTACTGCTGCTAATAATGTACATAATCGGTGACAGTCCTGCTTCCAGAGGATAACAGGGGTGAGACTCCAAATGGATGTCCTACAGAATGGAACCACGGGCAGCCAAATATAAGAAAGGAGTCCCACAGAGAGTTCAAGTAAGTCATTCCTAAGGTTTCAATTTTAGCTCTTTAAATTAGCACATAAGGAACAATGTAAAGGGAATTTTTAAGATGACGTTTCACCACCTCCACCAACTCTAACTAATTGTATAATTCAAAAGGTGTCACTCACTGATTCCAGGTTTTAGCACAATCATATATACTGTCAAGTGGGCAGTCCTGGATTGGAACAGACAGAAAGGGTCTACACACTTGACAGTAGGATGTATAACTGTGCTAAAACTGGCAGAAATTATTGCTTGGGAATGGTGAGAGCTAGGAGAAAAATTTCAACTGTGCTAGAACTAGTGGAGCAGCACCCATTGAAGGTTGCAATGAGTTGGATTAGATAGAGGTGGTAAAAATTACCTTCTAAATATTCTAGCTGGAATCAGAAAAACTCTGCTAGTGTAAATAGACAGCATATAGTGCGCAGTACCTTAGAATATAAGAAAAGAAAGAAATTGTTAATTTTTTTGTTTCTGAACTCTACAAAATTCAAGAGTATTGTCTTTTCAACAAATTACCAGTATAAGGGCTCAAGCAACGGTGGTGCTATAATTCTGTTATACAGAAACATAAGGCACTACATTTCCCTCAACTGCATATGTGCCCTTCTTTACTTTTCTTCTTGCAATTCTTCTTATTAATAAAATCTATTGGACCTGTGAGCGCCGTCCTGCCCTATTCCTCTGCTGTTTCCCCGGTTGACACAACTGGTGCCTTTGAGACGTGCTGCTCCCCATACCTGGTATCATATACACCTTAGTACGGAGTTGTGAACGCTGTCACAACCAAACCAGGTGAGAGGCCACCAGGTCTGATACATTCATTACAATTATCTAAAAAGGTGAATAGACTATCTACACTATAAAGTGTGCGCGGTGTTTTTCTATCTTTTACTTTTCTTCTTGACTGGATACAGATACTTCATGAGATCACTAGGTTTAAAAAAAACATTGTGTCAAGAGATGTCTATTTCTATTTATTCTTATCTATTCACTAGTTGTTACATAAAGGCCTGTCAAGAGTTTTTTTTTTTTCATTATGCAATATTACATTGAATTGAAGGATTCACTAACAAGACATTATAATTAGAGATGAGTGAATAGTAAAATGTTCGAGGTTCGATATTCGTTTCGAGTAGCCCCTCAATATTCGACTACTCGAATCGAATATCGAACCCTATTATAGTCTATGGGGGGAAAATGCTCGTTTCAGGGGTAGGCAATGTTCTATCAAATTATACTTACCAAGTCCACGAGTGAGGGTCGGGTTGGATCTTCCGTGCAGTCTTCTCCGTGCAGCGTCCCCGCGGCATCTTCCGGCTCTTCATTCACTCTGCCAGGCATCGGGCCTGGGCAGAGCCAACTGCGTATGCATGCACTACAAGCGGACATGTGCAGTCGGCTCTGCCCAGGCCCGATGCCTGGCACAGTGAATTCAGAGCCGGAAACGCCGCGGGGAAGCTGCACGGAGAAGACTTCCAAAGGTAGGAGAAGAACCAGCATTGATTGTCCGACTGTATAGCATTCGGCCAATCAATGCTGGTTCTGCATCGCACTTTTACATTCAAACAGCGAGTGGTACTCGATCGATTATGAGTATTTAGAATACCGTAGTATTCGATCGAATACTACTCGCTCATCTCTAATTATAATATATTATAAAAGGCAGCCTCCTACCTATACCCAACCACTACATTTCAAAGTCAGATCATACAACTAGTAGATGGTTCTGTATAATGCAATGCCCAGTATGTGGCCTGGTAGTCTGACTAGAGGTGCAGTCAAGCCATTCCCATATTGCTCAGATGTTATTTTAGAATTAGTAGTAAATCTAAATCTTTTATATATCACTTATTGCCTTGCATTGATATAATGAAAAATGTAAACCAAATTTTGACCATATTCATGCGTGGTAAGGATGGGCATATCTACTGTATAATATGGAATGTGGTGATATTTTCACACAGATGCAAAGGCAAATGTAAGCAGAGATACAGCAATGATCCAGAGATTTCCATGGATGCAATATTTCCTTCTTCATCTTCTCAATACTACCTGGAAGTGTTTAAATTTTCCATAGGGTCATTTCTACAAGTGTGTCTAAAACAAAGAAGCGGTGCAAATATTTTTTGATATTTGTATAGGTTCTTATACTGGTTTTGACTTGCAAATGCAGATATGCCCACACTTAACTGTTCTTCATCAATCGATTTTTTTCTCAAACCAACATATAACAATATGGTAGCAAAAGTCTTGAAAGGCTCCAATTCACACCATCTCCACCACTAGGTGGCCTCATATAGATACATATAGCATAGGTAGTATATCACTTTGTATTGACTTACTGTATCATTAAAACATGTTGTTTTTTTTTAAAAAAAAGTTGCTTAAAGAGGACCTTTCACCATATCTGGGCACAGGCAGTGCTATATACTGCCAGAAAGCTGACAGTGCGCTGAATTCAGCGCACTGTCGGCTTTCCCGATCCGTGCCCGGTGTAAAGCGCTATCGGTCCCGGTACCGTAGCGCTTTACAGTCAGAAGGGCGTTTCTGACCATTAGCCAGAGACGTCCTTCTGCCTCGCGGCGCCAATCGCACTGTGCTGTGGAGCCGGGAGGAACGCCCCCTCCCGCTCCTGATAATGCTAGTCTACGGACAAGCTGTGTGAGCAGAGGGAGGGGGCGTTCCTCCCGGCTCCACAGCACAGCGCGATTGGTGCCACGAGGCAGAAGGACGTCTCTGGCCAATGGTCAGAAACGCCCTTCTGACCATAGAAGAGCTACGGTACCGGGCCGTAAGCTCTTCACACCGGGCACAGATCGGGAAAGCCGACAGTGCGCTGAATTCAGCGCACTGTCAGCTTTCTGGCAGTATATAGAACTGCCTGTGCCCGGACATGGTGAAAGGTCCTCTTTAACTTGTGCTACACATCTCTGGGAAGGCAGGTAAGAAAGGAGACATCTATTGCATTGCAAAATTCTGACGGAATATTAGCTGTATCTGGTCTTATAGCAGAAATAGATGAAAAGACCTACTGAGAAGAAATGGCCCCAACCAATTCTAGTTTCTTTTTAGTTAACGTTGGGTGTGCTTCTTATTTGTCATTGTTCATTCCTGCGAATTAAGATGACACTTATTAGTTCAATGCGTGACACATACTTTTCTGACAAGTCTTTGTAACAGTAGACTATTTTTATCAAGGTGCAGAAAATAAGCAATGTCCCTCGCAGCTCATTCCTCTCTTGATACACAATAACAGAAGTGATGCACTGAGCTATAAAGAGCTGACCTACTTCTTGCAAAGGTCTTTTTTATCAATATTATTTAATGATACGGCGCTATTAGTATTCTATGCTAACAAGTGTCAAGGTAAGATAACTTTAAGAGTCTATAGGACTACTTATTGGGAATACTTTTCTTATCATCATTTTAAAATTCTTCTTTTTACTTTATGGGTTGACAGGTTATAATAAAAAAAATAATAAAATAAAACTTTGAAAAGATAAAATTGTAGTACATGTTTTACATTCAAATTGTCTCATTTCATTTCTGAAAGGTTCAGAATGTTTGTATCCTTCTGTATAACTAGCTCAAGTGCTGAAAGTTCCTTTTTTTCCATTTATGCAATTATCAAACACTTCATTAAACAGAATTTCTATATTTTTTTATGTATTAATCGATGGCTTTGTCCTATCCCACACAAGCACATAGCCACCAATGTCCAATAAGTAGGTGCTACCTCCCACTGCCTGGATATTGATGGCATATACTTGCTATCTACGATTGATCCGAGTTCTGAGACAACCCCTTTAGGTGAATTCATATACATGGCTGATGTCTAGACAATCGGTCCTGCTCGAGGATAAGCCTAATTTATGTGAAGGGGGTACCTTGTCATAAATGGGGGGCACTATCTGATGGTGAGGGGATTATCAAGACCAGCATATTAAACATTATTCTTAATAAATGTTCCCCATTATTCTTTTTCTCAAAAGATCTTGAATTGGTATGTCATAGTCAAGTACACAAACCTGAGATTATATTGCACAATGCCAGGCTGGAGTAGGATAAAGCACACAGACATTTGACATTGAATCACTAAAATTTTTTGGAGTCACACTTTACTATCCCATAGGAATATATTGCAGACAAATTTTGCTTCAGTGAATAACAGGTCAATGTTTCAACTTCAATGTGTAATGGCAGCTACCATTGGGTTGAGTAAAAATGGCAATTGAAGATTGTTTTTCACATACTAGACTCAATCCTTTAAAGTATATTAATGCTAGGACATACCATGACATCCTAATAATTTCCTGTTTCATTATGCCAGTGTACCTGTACACAAAGCTTTAGACCTCATGTACAATCTGGGCAATCTGGACCAGTCAGAAGACCAAGATTGTATTTTATGTAGTGCAGACAGTGAAAACGCAGGTGGACAGGGATTCCCCAGAGTCCTAGTCTCATGGCTTGGCATGGTCAGGAAATCCAGCTTTTGTATGTACTGGATTTTCCAGTCCAGATTGCCCTGTGTGAATTGAACCTTAAAATCTGGATAGACGGAACATGACTGGTGTACACAAATCACTGTCAAACAATTAAGTTCAGACTCAAAGCCAGTCTTAATTTATATACACTCAAATAGTCCTTACTAGTTAGCCAAAAAAGTGATAAAATGTCCCTAGACAATCCCCCTAAATAATCCCTAATTACCTCTGCATACATAACTCAAGAGGCATACATTCACAGTGTGGATACTGTTGCAGTTAGGGGATGTTATGCACTTTGTATCAATTTGCATATAGTGCATAAGCTATACCCTCTGTACCATTCTACGTGCTTTCACCACACTGTTTAACATAAACTGTGCTATTAACCTATTGTAATGAACTAGTGAGGTCACTCTGCTCGGGAATGTTCACTGCGTTCAGCCCATCAGCCTCTGATACAGCACTACGCCGTCAACCCTAAAATATATGTTTCCTTACACCCTTTGTATTTATATACCAGTCTTAATTTACCAATGTGCATGTAGAACCGCTTGTAGCTCTGAGGAAGCAAGTCCCCACAAATGTATTCCAACATTTAAGAAAACTGACATGATGATGGACAAATATATAAAAGAATGTTCTGAATTATTAACATACTGTTATCAAAGAATGCCATTAAATATTTTTGGATCATTAAATTGATCTAAATAAATAGCCATGGCATTCAGAACCTGATATTCATCAACTATTATTTTCAATCACATTACTCATGTATAGTTTGGGTAAATGCTATTTTTCACCTATAACAAAAAATGAAGATGTTGACATTTATTTCTGAGATTAAAAATGTGCAGCTGTTCTCTAAATGTTATTTTGTAACATAAGAAATTTGACATTGTAAACCTACGTAAAAAACTCTCGGATTCTGAACCATACCAATGGTAAGGAACAGCCACATATATAAAGATTGACATTAAAGGGGTATTCCCATCACAAGGATTTTATCTACACTGCTAGTTTATGTTAGTTCATAAGTTTTCCTAATTGCATTGCTTTGGTACTGCTGCTTTATTTGCCTTCTATATTAGATTACTCCTTGCCTTTTTTACACATTGTCTCCTTGGTCCTTGTCCTGTTTCTGATAACACAGGCCAGGAGGATGAGCTCTTTACAAGGGCTGAGTTCTCTGCTGTATATCTTCTGTTATACAAACAATCTGTGCTTTGCCGTGTGGAAGATCAGGTCATTTAATTGCAGTTTGTTGATAAAGCCTTGTACAGTGTCTGTTATCTCTGTATATATATACACAAATATAACACTGAGTTTACTGCATGTTAGTATGGTAGAAGCATGGGAAGTGTTCTAAACTACTGAGACGGAGATGGGAAACCCCTTTAATGCCAAGTAAACATCATACATTTAGGTGGTGTGGTAAAGTGTACGGTAAGGTGGTGGACGGAGTGTATATCTCGCCTGGTTTCCTCAGCCAGGTGAGATAAAGGAAAGCCAGGGTAATCATGTTCTAGCAGAGCATAGTCTGTTGGAGCTCTTGTTCCTTACATGGGCTGGCTTTTCTGGACTGGAGGGCAGGTTGGTAGTGGGAGCCTTCCAGTCCACACCCTTACTCCACCACGGGTTTTGACCTGAGTCCGGGGCATTCACAGGTGAGCTTCCTTAGGGCTATTTACTGGGGAAGGAAGCTCAGTTAGGAGCCCTGATACACACATGGAGAGTGTGAGCAAAACAATCCTGAGACAAACAGGTATTGTGTGGATTTGGACCTGCTTATATGGTGACTCAACCTGCTCTAGGTCAGAGAGGTAACCTGCTGTTTAGGTAGAGCCGGACAAGGCTTAGGTTTGCTTTGTTGTTTTGTTACTTTGCTGGCACAGTGTTTTATGCCGAAAACCCAAATAAAACACTGGACTTGTTTATCGTACTACCTGTCTGCATGGTGTCATTGCCGTTCCCAACCGGGTGAGCTGAACCCCTTACAGTGGTTTGTTATTTATAGTTGAATTATATTAATTTTCTGTAAACTTCCTTTTATTTGGCCCATATAGAACTTAATCAAATTTCCTGGACCACTGGAAGATCTAAAAAGTATATAAAACTTTCTTATAACAGTATAATGGTCAAGTTATGTTCAGCGGTTTAGGACTGGTTATGGTGCAAACACATGTAATTTATATGGGCTGTGACATAACTTTAGAGTTTTGTAAGATCACACATCACTGGACTGATTTATCTAGTGGTGGATCAGTGTTTTGCATTACAACATTTAGCTCATATAACAGAGTTTGAATAATCACTTGGCGACCTTTTGGGGATATTTAATGAACCACAAATACTGTCAAGATGCTATCTGAGTGTGGTTGATTAGTATTCTTTGACTGATTTGATGGTATTCCCTGGGCCGTGTAAAGAACTTCTTTTAATACCCTCAGGTACATTTATTTGCAGATTTGAGAACCTGTTGGGTTCTTACACAATTTTTTTATGTGGATTGTGAGTCCCATATTGGGCTCACAATCTACATTTTTACCTATCGGTATTAGAGATGAGCGAGTACTGTTCGGATCAGCCGATCCGAACAGCACGCTCGCATAGAAATGAATAGACGTAGTGGCACGCGGGGGGTTAAGCGGCCGGCCGCCGTCAAAGCGGAAGTACCAGGTGCATCCATTCATTTCTATGGAGCGTGCTGTTCAGATCGGCTGATCCGAACAGTACTCGCTCATCTCTAATCAGTATGTCTTTGGAGTATGGGAAGAAAGCCACCCAAATATGGGGAGAACATACAAACTCCTTGCAGATGTTGTCCTTGGTAGGCTTTGAACCTAGGACTCCAGCACTGCAAGGCTGCAGTGCTAACCACTGCCCCACCGTGTTGCCCTGGTTCTTATACTAATTGACTACACATTTTTCTATTTTTTAATATTACCATTAAAATTTATAATTTAGTTGTTCTCACTTCAACTCTAATTATTTATTTTTCATTCATTTTTGAAGCAACGTACCAAGAATATCCTGATTGATTTGGTGAAGACTTAGGGTCCCCAAACTTGATAACAGGTTCTCTTTATGCATGAACATAAACTGGGATCTGAGGACTAAATCTTAGACACATTCACTACCTGCAGACAAGTCCCATGTGTTATCTTGTTAGCGTTTCTTCAGTGCTGTCTGCTGTCAGTGTGCTAAAAGCCTGCCTTCTTACAAATTCTCACGTGTTAATGTGTTTTCTTCTTTTACAGTACATTAGAGGGTCTGTAAAAAAAAAAAAAATGTGCGGCTCATGAAAAGTTTATGAAAAATGCATTAGGAGTAACTGCAATAAGCCAAATTTGTTCATTTTTTCCTCAAGAAATACATTTAATGGGTTAACATGACCATGCTTGAAATAAATCTTGAAGGTCTCATATTTCTGCATAGCTGAAAAGGGTTTGTCTAGATTAAAAAATAAATGTTATCAGATTATTATTAGAGATGAGCGAACACTAAAATGTTCGAGGTTCGAAATTCGATTCGAACAGCCGCTCACTGTTCGAGTGTTCGAACGGGTTTCGAACCCCATTATAGTCTATGGGGAACATATACTCGTTAAGGGGGAAACCCAAATCCGTGTCTGGAGGGTCACCAAGTCCACTATGACACCCCAGGAAATGATACCAACACCCTGGAATGACACTGGGACAGCAGGGGAAGCATGTCTGGGGGCATAAAAGTCACTTTATTTCATGGAAATCCCTGTCAGTTTGCGATTTTCGCAAGCTAACTTTTCCCCATAGAAATGCATTGGCCAGTGCTGATTGGCCAGAGTACGGAACTCGACCAATCAGCGCTGGCTCTGCTGGAGGAGGCGGAGTCTAAGATCGCTCCACACCAGTCTCTATTCAGGTCCGACCTTAGACTCCGCCTCCTCCGGCAGAGCCAGCGCTGATTGGCCGAAGGCTGGCCAATGCATTCCTATGCGAATGCAGAGACTTAGCAGTGCTGAGCCAGTTCTGCTCAACTACACATCTGATGCACACTCGGCACTGCTACATCAGATGTAGCAATCTGATGTAGCAGAGCCGAGGGTGCACTAGAACCCCTGTGCAAACTCAGTTCACGCTAATAGAATGCATTGGCCAGCGCTGATTGGCCAATGCATTCTATTAGCCCGATGAAGTAGAGCTGAATGTGTGTGCTAAGCACACACATTCAGCTCTACTTCATCGGGCTAATAGAATGCATTGGCCAGCGCTGATTGGCCAGAGTATGGAACTCGACCAATCAGCGCTGGCTCTGCTGGAGGAGGCGGAGTCTAAGATCGCTCCACACCAGTCTCCATTCTGGTCCGACCTTAGACTCCGCCTCCTCCAGCAGAGCCAGCGCTGATTGGACGAATTCCGTACTCTGGCCAATCAGTGCTGGCCAATGCATGGCGTGATGGAGCAGTGCTGAATGTGTGTGTTTAGCTCAACTACACCGGTGGAGTAGTTGAGCTAAGCACACAGATTCAGCTCTGCTTCAATCAGCGCTGGCCAATGCATTCTATTAGCTTGATGAAGCAGAGTGTGCACAAGGGTTCAAGCGCACCCTCGGCTCTGATGTAGCAGAGCCGAGGGTGCACTTGAACCCTTGTGTACCCTCGGCTCTGCTACATCAGAGCCGAGGGTGCGCTTGAACCCTTGTGCAGCCTCGGCTCTGCTACATCAGAACCGAGGGTGCGCTTGAACCCTTGTGCACACTCTGCTTCATCAAGCTAATAGAATGCATTGGCCAGCGCTGATTGAAGCAGAGCTGAATGTGTGTGCTTAGCTCAACTACTCCACCGGTGTAGTTGAGCTAAACACACACATTCAGCACTGCTCCATCACGCCAATAGAATGCATTGGCCAGCACTGATTGGCCAGAGTACGGAATTCGTCCAATCAGCGCTGGCTCTGCTGGAGGAGGCGGAGTCTAAGGTCGGACCAGAATGGAGACTGGTGTGGAGCGATCTTAGACTCCGCCTCCTCCAGCAGAGCCAGCGCTGATTGGCCAAAGTACGGAATTCGGCCAATCAGCGCTGGCCAATGCATCCCTATGGGAAAAAGTTTCTCACAAAAATCACAATTACACACCCGATAGAGCCCCAAAAAGTTATTTTTAATAACATTCCCCCCTAAATAAAGGTTATCCTTAGCTATCCCTGCCTGTACAGCTATCCCTGTCTCATAGTCACAAAGTTCACATTCTCATATGACCCGGATTTGAAATCCACTATTCGTCTAAAACGGAGGTCACCTGATTTCGGCAGCCAATGACTTTTTCCAATTTTTTTCAATGCCGGTGTCGTAGTTCCTGTCCCACCTCCCCTGCGCTGTTATTGGTGCAAAAAAGGCGCCAGGGAAGGTGGGAGGGGAATCGAATTTTGGCGCACTTTACCACGCGGTGTTCGATTCGAACATGGCGAACACCCTGATATCCGATCGAACATGTGTTCGATAGAACACTGTTCGCTCATCTCTAATTATTATTTTTTTAAGAAAAACACTTTTTTGTCCATATGCAGTGTCTGGTATTGCAGATAGAAAATGGTGATGTCTGCAACATTTTCTAATCCCCGCAACCTCTTTTCGTTTTCTAGTCCACAGTTGGCGGGCTCCTCAAAACTGTTGACAGTATTAAATAGATGGGGGCTACCTAGCATATGTAGGCTGATTGTCATACAAGTTGTATGACTGACAAAAAGTAGTTCTAATCCTTTTAACAGTGTGCTTGCTAACACCTTCCATCTGCTCTTCATGGCTCTAGGGATCTCTTAGATGGAGACTATAGCTACCTCTCAAGAATCCCAACCCCCTATCTCTGTTCTCCACCCAAGAGACCACTAGAGCTGTCAGTGAAGAATAGATAGAAATTGTTGGCAAGTATTCTATTACGAGAGCCCAGGAATGGAAAACCCTGAAAACACTTGTGATTGGTGAATAGTTTTGTGGGGTCAGAAAAGAGACTTCCACAGACACTTGCTTTAACCCCTACTCGCTAAAGAATTTTTAAATTTTTGTTTTTTTACTCCCCGCCTTCCAAAAGCCATAACTTTTTTATTTTTCTGTAACCAGAGCCATATTAGGGTTTACTTTTTGTGGGACAAATTGTACCTCATAATGGGACCATTTAATATTTAGTAAAATGAAGTAGGAAGCTGGAAAAAAAATCAGAATAGGGTAGAACCAGTGAAATACTGCGTTTGGGCAATTTTCTTATAGGCTCATGTGCAGAAGAAATTAAATGGTACCTGTATTTTGTAGTTCTGCACACTTATGACAATTGGGGTTGAGCCGATCTTGACTTTTCAGGATCGATTTTGAAATCCGATTTCCGATCATTTTTCATTCGAACCCGATCTCGATCCCATTTCCGATCCCAATGCAAGTCAATTGGATTTTTTTACTAATCGGAGATCGGATTTTAAAAGCAATCCTATTCACTATACAGCATGGAATCTAACAATTGAACGCTTTTATTGTTAGAATCCACGCTGTGTAGTGAATTTTTTTTAATCACTAAGTAGCCAGAGGATTTTTTTTTTAATCCTCTGGCTACTTAGTGCCCCCCTGGTGTCCACTTACCTGAAGAGATGGCTTGTCCGGTGCTCGGTGTTCTTGGTCTTCTTCGCCTCGCTGCCCACGCCTCCCAGGTGAGTGTTTAAAGAGCTAGGAAGGCGGGGCTTGTAGCTTAGGAGAGTGTGGGCAGGAACAGGGTGGGGAGCCCTGACGTCTCTTGGTCTTCCTTTCCTGGGGCGGTCCTCATGTGAGACAGTTTCTTTGTAGCAATTGATGGTTTTTGCAACTGCACTTGGGGACACTTTCAAGGTTTTCCCAAATTTTCGGACTGACTGACCTTCATTTCTTAAAGTAATGATGGCCAGTCATTTTTCTTCATTTAGCTGCTTTCTTCTTACCATAATACAAATTCTAACAGTCTATTCAGTAGGACTATCTGCTGTGACTTCTGCACAACACAAGTGATGGTCCAAACCCCATTTATAAGGCAAGAAATCTCACTTATTAAACCTGACAGGGCACACCTGTGAAGTGAAAACCATTTCCGGTGACTACCTCTTGAAGCTCATCAAGAGAATGCCAAGAGTGTGCAAAGCAGTAATCAAAGCAAAAGGTGGCTGCTTTGAAGAACCTAGAATATAATACATATTTTCAGTTGTTTCACACTTTTTTTGTTAAGTATATAATTCCACATGTGTTAATTCATAGTGTTGATGCCTTCAGTGTGAATAAAACAATTTTCATAAGTCAAGAAAATACAGAAAACTCTTTGAATGAGAAGGTGTGTCCAAACCTTTGGTCTGTACTGTGTGTATATATATATATATATATATATATATATATATATATATATATATATATATATATATTCAGCCCAGTCAGTTATTTCATTTTTAAAGTGTTCCAGCAAATATTTTTGTAGCACTTCCACATCTCAGGTTGAAAATGCGTTAACCCAAAACTTATTTCAACATGAGATTGTGGTGGTCATAGCTTTCAAGCATGACAATGTTTCGTAATTTTCACAGTCTGTGCTCTGAAAGTTTTGCTTATGGGTTTTTTCCATCTTAATTTGGATTTGTAAAGAGAATAATGTCCTCAAGGAATTTCAGTTCCCATATCATAGAAAATAAGATTGGTTTGGAATATCAATCTGGCATAAATGCTAAAGCCTGAGGCCAAAGTACGCTGTGCACTGCTTAGTTATTGGGAGATAGTTTTATTTTTAAAGGTTGTTATTATTATTTATCTCTGTGATTGCTTTTACTTTCAATAGTCATATGCCAAAATGTTGACAATTTTTTAATGATGTCCTAGATTGTTTGCCGCAATACATAGAAATATATCTAGGAGAATGATTCTCAGCATATTCTAAGAGGTAAATTATAATTTGCCTTATTGTCAATATATTCAAATGACTCATTACAGCTATATTTCATCATACTGACACACAATCTACATAGTGCCAGTCTGCCAGATGGCTTCATTTTTTCCCAAAAAGATAAAGAAATGCAAAATATACTCATGCTGTAAAAATGGATCTTTCTCAATTTAATTTACTACAATCAAATACTAAAGAGAAAAAGTACGCTAGAAATTACATGACTCACAAGATAGGGGATGAAGACATATACTGCAGAAATGTAACAAGAAGATTAAAAGATAAAGGTGGGCTAAGAAACATTTATAAGTATAAATATCTACCAATCACGGTCTAGTTATCTTTCTACATAAGATATTAGCAAAAAAAAAAAAAAACAAATATAACCATTCAATGTCAAAGCACAACAGTACAAGTATCTTATCATTGTAGAACATAATGATTGTGCAGGATTGTCTCAAAAAAGCTTCACACCTATCCACAGGTTGTGTGTAGTATTGCAGATCAACCTATTTATCAATGGCCCTCAGATACAACGTTAGACATATCCTTTGGACAAGCATTGCTATTTCACTTGAAAAAAATCCCAATGACTTCCCTACTCTGAAAAAGAAAGCAGTGATGTACAAAAAGCATAATAAGCACAAGTACCAGTTTTTGGACCTTGGACATTGTACTGCATGTTATGACATCACACTACTAGCATACCTGGAGTTTGTTTACTGGAATCATGATATCCCACTATTGGTTGCAGCGTTCTGTTTGGTATTTCTGACTGTTCATTTTGGAATATTCAAGCTAGGATTACAGAACCTGTGTTTGGATCTAACCCACTATTTATACCAGGGATCATAAACTCAGCTGGGCAAATGGTCCACACATAGGAAAAATTGCACTTGACAGGCTACGTTCCTTCCAATGCCCCTGTACAGTTCAAGGTCACCTAGCAGCAGCCCCTCAATATTTAATGTCCCCCAGCAGTGACCCCATAGAGTATAATTTTCCCCAGCAGGGTCTCCCTTTAATGTCCTCCTCAGCAGTGGTCCCACACAGTTTAATGTCCTCCTCAGCAGTGGTCCCACACACTTTAATGTCTTCTTCAGCACTGATCCCACACAGTTTAATGTCTTCCTCGACAGTGGTCCCACACAGTTTAATGTCCTCATCAGCAGTGGTCCCACACAGTTTAATGTCCTCATCAGCAGTGGTCCCACACACTTTAATGTCTTCTTCAGCACTGATCCCACACAGTTTAATGTCTTCCTCGACAGTGGTCCCACACAGTTTAAAGATTAAACTTTAATGATTAAACTGTAACCATTAAAGTATATGTAAAACTTTATCTAATTTTAATTCCCAACCCCCCCCCCCCCCCCGTACCTTGTTCCCGGTGGCTGCTCTTATGCCCTGCTCTGAGCACACTGTTGTGACATACAGGATGTGTGCCCAGAGCTGGAAGGGACAGAGGAACAGGGAAGTAATTATTTACTTCAGTCAAGCTGACAGGAACTTTTAGGCTGTAGGCTTAGTGGGCTTATGACCTACAGAGTAATAAAGACTTAGGAAACGGTTGAGGATTCTTTTCTCCCTGTATCTGCTGGTGCAGCTTGAATTGGCATAACCACCGATCAGGGACCACCAATGACAACAATGTGTTTGAAACCCTTAATCTACTACAAAGATCTTATATTATCACTGATGTCCCATGTACAGAGGCAGACACAGACAGCTGAGAGCCCTTGTTCAAAAACAGCTATGTGGCCCTTGTTTTCCAATATCTCAGTATAAAGCACCCCACTAACATTTCTCTAAAAATCCCCCAGTATTTCTTAGTTCTGTCAGTCATCAGCTTAGGCATTTGCCCACATTCTAATATATAGTAAACTTGGTAAGGTGATATGGCCTCCTGATCTATTGGGACCTACACAGATTGAACTAGTTGTATGTACACACCAGTTACTGGGCAGGATATTGTTTAGACCTAAGGTAGTTTTATTTGACAATTATATTTTAATTTGATTTTTGTGAGGGTGTCAGGAACCCACTTATCTTGTACTTCCCACAATTGTGTGAGAGGCGCTAGTATTATTTCCAGGCATAGTTTTTTCTAAGCCCGCACAGCTTACCATGTGCTACACCTAATGGGGTTTTATTGTGCTTTAGTAGTGTTGAGGTAGTGACCTCCGCCAGAATACGGGTCACTTCCAGTGGTCAGTCACCTGCTCCAAATCAATCATGCATGTGCGCGCTGACAAAGATAAACACTGACGTTGATGCAGTTTCAATCTCAGTCCATGCAACTGGGCGCTCACACAGTACTGAGGTTTATTGAGGAAGTTACAGTTTTTATACAGGAATGCAAGAGATAAGGTAGTAGGCAGGCTGTGAGCATATACGTCTTGTATCCGAATACACTGGCGATCAGTCATTGGCTCTTAAATTTCAACATCTCTTAGCTTTCGATTTCCCGAGAAATGATACTGTCTTTCTTGTAAACCACATGACGATCATGTGCGTCAGCATCTGGGTGCGGTACTGGATACAGGCGCCATCTTAATGTATAAACGTTGCACAAAGAAAAATATAATTTCTTAAGCAGTATAAAGCATGTATAAAAATAAGAATGGACATAGTCTACCTTCACAGTAGGTGTACTGGGTTGACCTTTCAGCTCCCTGTTGCCTTGCTCTTATCACTTTCGACTCTTCCCATGTCACACCCGTGCCACCTCATCCTCCTGATACTATGAAATCGCCCCTCCTACATGAGCAGCAAAAGTAGTTATCCAGGAAGCTGAAGGCCAAAATCCAATTCTAGAAAAGTGGCATAAATTACTAATATATGTGTTTATCACTGTAGTGTTCTCTGTAACGTGGTGGTGATAGCTGTATATTATGAAGAGGAGGTGAGAAACTCACTTTAAGGAATACAACATGAAGAAATATTCAGTACGAAATAATTCAGTAATATGTGTAAACAAATTAAACTTTGTAAAAAATAAAAGATACTATTAGAGAAACATTAGCACCCTCACCTGCCTGTTGCCTTTAGTTCAGTTTTCTTTGCCTGGTAGCAAGGGTTTAACTAGCCAAAAATTGGCCCCATCCCAGTTTTTGACTTGGGACACCCCCCCCCTCCCGATCGCATACATTATACACACAATATAATGTCCCAAATTGTCCTCCAAGCAGTAAAGCATCCCATAGCGACCCCTCCACACAGTATAATGTCTTACTTAAAAAAAAAAAAAGTCTTACTTCTCCTGGGCTATGGCGCAACTATGTGCTGTCTTCGGCTCTCTTCAATGATGTCTCAGATATGGGTTATGCAAGCATCATTTTGTGTTGTGACACTGTCCTGACCAACCTGAGGCCACAAACGATGCCTGAAGACAACAGAGGTCATGGTGGAGGCCAGGGGAGGTAAGTAACACAATTTTGTTATGTTTGGTTACCATCCTTGGGCCTCTGTTCATTAATAGCAGTTTCAATTTGGACATATTCGGTGCAAACAGAAACACCAGGCAAACCTCACAAAATGAATCCTTTAGAGTTTGCCCAACAAATAGTTTTGCTATGGGCCCATGGCCTTACTTTCTGATCCCCTTCCCTATCATGGCTACCTCCACTTCACTTCTCCAGGAGTCCCCTTGCATCCCATATCACATTACTGACAGTGACGTCCTGATATTATTCATCGTCAGCAACATGATATGAGATGCACGGGGCCCCATGGAGGGCAGAAGGGTATTTTAGAAAATTGTAAAAAGAACAAGAACCTCATTTTCATCTATCATTATATACAGTGGGTATTTGCAGTAATACTCTTAGTGATAGCAGACTGCTGTTGCAACGTGTTGCGTTTGCATTTGTGTTGCCACAGCAAGGTGCACCTGTATTTCCTGTTCACATTGTTCGGCAGTGCTGACCATTTTTTATCTGTTTGTTACACTTCCTATTATGCCGTTATGCCCAAGTGAATGAACAGGAAAACCTGCTGCCTGTTATGCCAGTGCTTTAAGAAGTTAGGTATAACAAATGCACACACAATTGGTAGGTCACTTTGTCACTGGGTTCAGTTATGACATAAAACAGTCATTAACAGTAGTTCTTAGATACAGCAGTTGTCATTAACAGCAGCTGGGGGCAAGCCCTGACAATTGATAGACACAGCTACTGTATGAAAATAGCTAGTTTAGCAATTCCCCAGTGCTGCAGCTGAAATCTGGGAGAAGGGAAAGACAAAGACAGTGAGTAATAAACTTGACCCATCCTCGTCCTAATGACAGGGACAACTGACCGACAGTCCCTTCTCTAAATAAGTGTAAATACAGAATGCGGACAAGACACTACACAGAAGAGGATTCAACGAGCTAAGGGTCAAAGCCAAAGAGACAAAGCAGTACCAGATTGTAATCCAAAAGAGTAGTAACAAGAAAAGCCAAAGGAAAGTAAACACAATACAAGCAAAAGAACAGCTTAGCAAGGAAACAGTCACAATAGCCAGTAAGCATGTGTGGGCAGATGAGCTGTTTAAGGAAATCAGAACCCGCCCCTGGCTTGATTAGCAGATAGGCTGTCAATCACAAAGGTAAGGCCAGGATTAACTATTTGAGAACCAGAAACAAAGTTGTAAGAGATGGGTGTGGCAGAAAATCAATACAGAGATGAGGAAATATAGCAGAGTTCAGACAGAGCAACAAGAACCAGCATGCAAGAGGAGGGTGGCACAGAGACCTGAACAGGCAGAGACGTTACAGGTACAGTGTGGGCAATGCAGCCATCCATTGAGTCTGCGTACTCCTACACCTGTACTTTTGTCTTCTTTTTAGATTCAATCTAAAAACTAAATTAAAAAACAATCTCAAAATCTGTATCTGTGGTCCAAGCCTAAAGAATGCATTAAAAAAATATATTTTAGTAAGTACTCAGAAAGATGAGTTTGAGGTTTCTCTAATACTTGTATTTTACCAGGGTTTTTTCTATACTGTAACTTAAACATTTGTACATGAGTTAGAAATAGTTATTTCATAGCAATAGACAGATTCTCAGGATTTGTATATTTCTGTTTAAATGGTGTTGAACTTTCTTTACAATGTGTCCCAGTAGGTACTAAAATATAACAGGAAATTACTCCCGGAGAAAATAAATTATGCATACAATTTATGGGAAAATCAGAAATGCTACTTCATACAAGTGTTCTTCCTTCACAAAGGATGATTGCAAAATAAGACAAAATTATCCAGGTAATTTTAACACTTAGAAAAACGTAACTTTAAAAATGGGTTAATTGCTAATTAACTATATAAAGGGTCCTGTGCCATTATGACGTCACTAAAAAAGTCCAAGCAGAAAGCATCACACTTTCATTTGCACTTAGAAAACATAAATTTCCTATCAAACTAAAATAATAAAATAAGCAGCATAGAATTGCCATATTGCATGTGTGTTCTCTAGGAGCCATTTTCCACAAAGGGCAGTTTTAAAGGGACCTTGTCACCATGAAAATGTAGTTCAATCTGTAAACAGCAGGTTAAAGAGTAAGGGGGCATACACAGTTGCGTCCATGTCTGCCCGCCGGGTCTCCATCCTATTCCCCGGGGAAACTGTATAGGAAATGGCTTCCTGGTGATCAGTTTTAAAACCCATTCATTTGAATGGGTTTTAAAAGCAAACCGCTGGTGTCTGTATGCAGCTTCTCCATGGGGAAACCGCTTTTTTTTGGCCGGACACAAAGTCCTGCATGTCCGACTTCAGTGATACAATTCAGTCACTACACACTAAATAGCACTCTGTGTCCTGCTCCATTCTCTGTTCAGAACATCTCAGTCATGGGTTGCTGGGTGTCGGACCCCCCACTACTATTGGTATCCTATCCTTAGGATAGGTCATCAATAATTGTGGCCCCTATAGATGGGCTTCCGTATCATTCTAGTTCCCCTTTTCCCACATTTGAAAAACAAGGGGAAATATGAGTACGAGCCAGCTAGGAGACTAGGACTAATGTAAGTGCATGCTCCACACAACAATCCTACTAATATTATAAATAATGTGAAAGTTTGTGTTTTTGAATGTTTGTTTGTTTCGATGTTTGTGTGCTTCTTAATCATGCAAAAACAGCTGAATGGATTTGAATGAAATTTGTCACATAGATGGTTTGTAACCTTATTTAACACATAGGCTACTTTTTATCCCGGTAAATGACATGGCTTCACAACTGTTATGAATTTATGATCACATACTATATTAAACTACTCTTGCAGCAGCTTATCTCAGCTTATATCATTCTGATAAAGCCAAGTCTGTTATCTCTCTATGTATGCTGACACAGTGGATGGGAAAACACCTTTAATCCAAATTGTCACTTTGCTACTTTTAAACATGCCGGAAAAAGAAAATCAAATTTGTTCCAAAATTCTAAAACAATGACAGCTATGAAGGTAGCCAGAGTTCTCCTCAAGCGGAGTTCAGGGGGATCATCGACGCCAACAACACACTCATTATATGGCTTCCCAGTGAGCTGCTGAGATTCCAGAACAATCACAGGCTGGGCGCGAGGAACGAGTTCAGTGGCAGGTCAGTTTGACAGTTGCTGAAACGATGGAGCAGGTGGATCATCGACGCCAACAACATGCTCATTATATGGCTTCCAGCGAGCTGCTGAGATGCTGGAACAACCACAGGCACGGTGTGAGGAACAAGTTCAGCAGCAGGACAACTTGAGAGCTGCCGAAACACCGGAGCAGGCAAACCATCGACTGCAGTAATTTGCTGAATATAGGCGGCTCATCGATGCCAACAACACACAGACAAAGTCGCAGGCAGAGGCTACTGTAAAATATGTTGGCAATGCTTAAACATTGAGAATTTAAAGACTGAAAACACATATTATTCAATTTTCACTCCTTATTTTATAAATGTAATAGAAAGATCATTCCTAATTTTGTTAATTGAGGTGAAGGTAGTGCTGGAAAATGATTTTATTTACACTTGAGACCCTGTGAGACGCTTCTGTTATTTCTCAGTATGATATATGGTTGTGGCAGAAGGTTACCTCAGGAAACATGGAAGCATGACAAAACCACCAGCTCAACCATAATACGGTCCAGCTTTTGTGAAATAACACTAGCATACCAATTGAATGAAGCCTTCGGAAAACAGAGACTGCATCTGTCTGCAAAACAAACAAGACTGGGATTTCAACCCATTTAAAACATTAGGCCAGTAACACAGAACAGACATCTTGACCTCAGCCTGCAGATACAAAGGAGCGTAGCACTGAATATTAACAGTGACTCTGAGAAGACGCATATCGCAACAGCAGAAACACACTGAATTCATGGAAATGATAGAATATGATGATTTTATTAAACAGGTAGGTAGGCAGATGGTTAGGTAAAAGAGAAAAATTAGTTTTTAAATAAATACATGTCAGCAGTTTTTTTTCTACATATTTCAAATAGAATGGTAATTTGGTAAAACTCATTGTAATATTACAATGCCATCTGTCATTTATTATTAGGCTAAAGGCCCCACGGGCCGTAATCGCAGTGCTAAAGCACTGCATAAAGAACCGCTGTGTGATCGCATTGCGGTTCTTTCCACAGTGCTTTGAAGAGAAAGTTCACTGAGTTTTCCTCCGCGGACTTTCTGTTATAATTATATCTATGGGAAAGCCGCCGGCATTTCTGTAGATATAATTGAGACGCTGCGATTTGCAAAGGCGCAACGGCTTTGCAAATCGCAGCGTGTCCGCACTGCGTTTTTTTACGCAAAGTGGGCATGGGAATCGCATGAATCCCATCTCCTTAGCTTGCACTGTAAAACGCCACAATTTTTTCTGCAACGTCTCCACTGCGGGAAAATCGCGGCGTTTACGTCCCGTGGGGCACCGGCCTTAATTAGTTTTTCTTGAATTTTAAGACATTTGCATAAGGAAGGGAAATGGTATAAAATAATCACTAATTTGACCATGTCTGTTCTAGTAAATTATTGCATTCTCCATATGACAACAATACTGGAGCATTTTTTTCTTCCATTGTGCTGTACCTCTGTTGTACCTTCTGATATTTATGAATATATTGACAACTGGGTGATAACATTCCCTTTACCAAATGGGTGTGTCCCTACACAGTCACTCACCACTGATCACACACTGTCTGACTATTCAGGTACACATCACCAAAAACTAACACCCAGTTGTCACTAATCGAAAATCCTAAGAAAATATTTTCCAGAATTGTTATTGCATGGAGTTGTCTACAGGGCTGATAATTTTAGAGAACCTATCTTACAGCAATGCAAAAATAATAGTTTTAATACAAATAAAAAAACTCCATAATTTTGCAAATGCTTTACTTTATTCTCTGCTTACAGTACGATTTAAGTTATTTCATGATGCGTTCTCCATTCCTATACACAGCTGCTTTCAATACTCTACATTTGGCTACACTTGGACTAGATAGTGGTTAGCTCCTGCTGGGCCGGGCCACATCTTCAGTATTAACAAATCATTACCAGATCTGGGAGCACGATTAGGATAGAAAGCCTGAAGAAGAAGAAGAAGAAGAAGAAGAAGAAGAAGAAGAAGAAGAAGAAGAAGAAGAAGAAGGTGTAACAGTGTGAGGAATAAATCTACAGCCAGTGCAAGGGTGGAGGAAAGACAATTTAGTGAAAATATCTAACATGGAATGTAACCTAGCTAAATTCAGAATAGATTAAAATTGAGACAGGTTGATTAAGGAAGACCCAGGAATTACATATTTTAGTGATCAAAACAGAAGCATGCATGCAAACAGAACAGGACAGGACTTTGTGTCCATTTTTTCGGGACGGACACAAAGTCCTGCATGTCCAACTTTGTGTCCGTGCAAAAAAATTACTTCCCTGCGGAGAGGCCGCATATGGACACCAGCAGTTTGCTTTTAAAAAAAAACAAAAAACATTCAAATGAATGGGTTTTAAAACTGCCAGGAAGCCGTCCCCTAAACTAACTGTATTGGGAGGGTAGAAGCTAGAGAAATGAAGAATCCAATAGCACAGAAATCAGTAAAGCAGCATCTAAGAACAGATGTTACGTAATTGGTGGCGAGATGTCCTCTTTAATAGTTATTAAAAATATTAATTGTCACATGTATTCATAATCTTTATCCAATAATCATATATATATATATATATATATATATACATACAGTGTTGGCCAAAAGTATTGGCACCCCTGCAATTCTGTTAGATAATACTCAGTTTCTTCCAGAAAATGATTGCAAGCACAAACTCTTTCATATTAATATCTTCATTTATTTTGCTTGCAATGAAAAAACACAAAAGAATATAAAAAAGTCAAATCATTGATCATTTTACTCAAAACTCCCAAAATGGGCCGGACAAAAGTATTGGCCCCCTCAGCCTAATACTTGGTAGCACAACCTTTAGACAAAATAACTGGAACAACCGCTTCCGTTAACCATCAATGAGTTTCTTACAATGCTCTGCTGGAATTTTAGACCATTCTTCTTTGGCAAACTGCTCCAGGTCCCTGAGATGTGAAGGGGGGCCTTCTCCAAACTGCCATCAAGAGATCTCTCCACAGGTGTTCTATGGGATACAGGTCTGGACTCATTGCTGGCCACTTTAGAAGTCTCCAGTGCTTTCTCTCAAACCATTTTCTAGTGCTTTTTGAAGTGTGTTTTGGGTCATTGTCCTGCTGGAAGACCCATGACCTTGGAGGGAGACCCAGCTTTCTCACACTGGACCCTACATTATGCTGCAAAATTTGTTAGTAGTCCTCAGACTTCATAATGCCATGCACACGGTCAAGCAGCCCAGTGCCAGAGGCAGCAAAGCAACCCCAAAACATCAGGGAACCTCCGCCATGTTTGACTGTAGGAACCGTGTTCTTTTCTTTGAAGGCCTCTTTTTTTTTCCTGTAAACTCTATGTTGATGCCTTTTCCCAAAAAGCTCTACTTTTGTCTCATCTGACCAGAGAACATTCTTCCAAATCGTTTTTGGCTTTCTCAGGTAAGTTTTGGCAAACTCCAGCCTGGCTTTTTTATGTCTCTGGGTAAAAAGTGGGGTCTTCCTGGGTCTCCTACCATACAGTCCCTTTTCACTGAGACACTGACGGATAGTATGAGTTGACACTGTTGTACCCTCGGACTGCAGGGCAGCTTGAACTTGTTTGGATGTTAGTCGAGGTTCTTTATCCACCATCCGCACAATCTTGTGTTGAAATTTCTTGTCATTTTTTCTTTTCCGTCCACATCTAGGGAGGTTAGCCACAGTGCCATGGGCTTTAAACTTCTTGATGACACTGTGCATGGTAGACACAGGAACATTCAGGTCTTTGGAGATGGACTTGTAGCCTTGAGATTGCTCATGCTTCCTCACAATTTTGCTTCTCAAGTCCTCAGACAGTTCTTTGGTCTTCTTTCTTTTCTCCATGCTCCATGTGGTGCACACAAGGACACAGGACAGAGGTTGAGTCAACTTTTATCCATTTCAACTGGCTCCAAGTGTGAATTAGTTATTGCCACCATCTGTTAGGTACCTCAGGTAAGTAACAGGTGCTCTTAATTACACAAATTAGAGAAGCATCACATAATTTTTCAAACAGTGCCAATACTTTTGTCCACCCCTTTTTTATGTTTGCTGTGGAATTATATCCAATTTGGCTTTTTGACAATTCTTTTTGTGGTTTTCCATTGAAGACAAATTAAATAAAGATAATAATACCAAAGAATTTGTGATTGCAATCATTTCTGGAAGAAAATGAGTATTATCTGACAGAATTGCAGGGGTGCCAATACTTTTGGCCAACACTGTATGTACTGTATAATAGCTGTATATAAATGTCATATTCTGAAATATCCTAAAATCTACTATTTGTGTATGTCATGAAATATACTTGTCCCTTAAAAGAAAAATCTCTCACCTGCATTCACCTTTAATACATTGTGACTAACAGTATTTTCAGATTGTACAACTATGATGACCTATGGGATTTATGCATTGCTCTGATACAACAAAGGTTTTAGTACAAGAGACAAGATATAAACTAAATGAAATCTGATATGTCCTTCTTGAAGAAAATATATATCTGAAGAGCAAAGGTAGGTTTATTTCATTGATACCGATTCTCTGGTTGTCCATCAGTCTATATATAAGGCAAGAGATTTCTACAGTATCTCCTTTTAGCTGACCTCCAAATTCTGGACAGACATCAGAAGGGATTTTAGCATTTTATATTTTGAGTTGTATTTTTTTCTTTGTAACAAACACATTTATTCGGATTCCACTTGTATTTTGTCCTTGGCTTACCTTCTGTTTAGTAATAGTATAATCTTGTAGTAATGTCAGTGGATTGAAATAGTTATCATATTCTAATGACTATAAAGGGCACCTCATATGACTGAAGGGATATAGAATAATGAAAACAGCTTTATTTATTTATTGAATCAATAGCTACTGAAAGGTCAGCTACATAATGGATGATGTTTTTGCCTTTTATGTGATAAAAATTTGACCATCAAGATATTTTCTCACTCTCTTAGTTCAGATGTGTAAAACTATAATTATGAAATCTGACAGCAATCACTCAATGTACCTCCGTGTCTGACTTAAGTTCACATGTAATTGTGGATAAAAGCATTTCCAGCAAGATTGTTAAGAAAGCTAAAATGTTGCAAAATGCTCCTAGATTCTAGCTGTAACAAATATACACATGCATCTATATTACGTGTATATGAGAGTGTGAGTGTATATGTATATACAGTTCCAAGAAAACACCTTTAAAATTACTGCATGTTGAATTCTGCATTAATAAAATTTTGGTAAGGAATATCCCAATAGACCACCTCAGTGGAAAAAAGGAGCTTGTTCTAACGCTACCTTTTGGCAGGCAGTTCCCTATAGATTAATGCCTGCTTTTTGAGAAAATAACCTGAGAATATAGTCAAGAGAAAATAATTCCTACAAAAGGAAGATGACCCCTCCCCAAACAGCTGATTCAGGGTTATTGCCTCTCATTAGAGAGACTATTGGCTGGCTTTGTGAGGTCATAGATGTGGGTCAGAAGGGGTAGGTTATGTTAGAGTCACTGGAGCAAATATCAGAAAATAGCAGGATCTTGCTGATAACAGAGAGCAGTAGAACTAACTGTATATATCCTATACGGTGCTGAAACTATGTAACAACCACAGAAACCATATCAGAAATAATGCCCCACATTTAGAAATCAAACCAAAAGCCACAATACACTCACAAGGCCCATCAGAATCAGGAGGACAAATCAGAACAGTTAATATCCAGGCCAGTAGTCATTTGAAGAGGAAATATGTGAGCCAGACTCAGGAGACTAGCTATTTTCAGGTCAGTTCCTGGAGATCTTGCCAATGTCAAAATCCGGAGGCAAGCGGTTTTCCAGTATCAAGCAAAGGATCAGTTCGCGGAGGTCAGTATAAATCTGTGCAGCACAATGAATTAGGTATGAAAGCCAGCCAAGGTACAACCAGAAACCTGGTGTCAGGACTTGAACCCAGGTGCTTCAGTGTCCCAGGCTGTAGCTATTCCAACTGAGCTATTCAGCCTTCTGGACAGCTCCTGTGTTGATCTGAGCCTAGTTCTAGATACTTCTAATTTCAGTTCCCACCTCTCTGGTTTGCACAACCTTGTTCTCTACTTGAAGTTCCTATATAAACCCAGCTTTGCACTTCCTGCCTTGTGAGATTATTGTGCTCTGCTGGTAATCTAGCTGCTCTCTCCTGCTCTGCTCAAACACTGATTCTTATCTTGTGCATCCCCCACTGGTTTGCTCCTGACTATGGTATTTGCCTCTTCCTCCACCAATGACGCTCTTTGGTGCATTGACCACTGGCCTGCTCCTGACTATGGTAATTGCTTCTCCCTCCAACACTGACGCTTATCTTGTGCATTGACCACTGTTTTGCTCCTGACTATGGTATTTGCTTCTCCCTCCAACACTGACGCTCATCTTGTGCATCGACCACTGGCTTCCTCCTGACTACCAGCCTTGCAAGTAAATCACCTTCCAAGTAGTAGCAACTTAAGACTCTGAACCAAACCCATACCATTACACCTGGCTGACGAGGAAGAGAGTTTAATTATGTCACCTCAGCTGTTAATGAGATACACCAAGAGAACTCTAACACTACAGAAGCTTCCGAGTTCGGCAAAATTTATAGCATGATTTTTGGAGTATGCTTAAAAATACAAGCTCTACTTCAAAAATAAACCTTAGGTATATTTCATAAAAAAATTGCTCAAGTAGCTATACATGTACTAAAAAAATACCTCCAAAAGACTTGCACCCCCAAAAGAAAATAGACAGAAACCCCAAAAGAATCAAACTGTCACAAAGCAGACATTGGATCCTAAAGGAATCAGACATTGATTATAAGGAAGCTACAGTTATCTGTATAAGATGGCACTAATGAGATATGATAGTTCTCCAAAACAAGACTTGTAGTGTCGAGCTCTCACACGCAGATGAGTGAAGTCACATCAGCATCACTCCACTTCCGAGTCCCAGCTATGTGATTTGCAGCTCCTGGTCACTAGGGGGAGCTAAATGTTACATTCTGGAACTCTGCTGCAGTGGCAAGGGGCAAGTGCCTTTGATGGGACACAGACTTCACTCATCTGTTTGTGAAAGCCTGGTATTAATGGAATTGTTGTGATTAACAATCTCTCTATCGGTAGTGCCATCTTGTACAGATATCCTGTAGATCCATTAAGTTATGTGTGTGAGAGTCACAATTGGCACTTGCCAACTTTTATTTCCAATTTGCCAACTGGGTCTAAAGGGGATTAATGAGTGAAGATACTTTACTTTTGGGGTTATGGTGTGTACGATTCATTTGAGGGTGCCTCCTTTTCTTGGTAAGTGGACATCCACTATTTACTGGGGTACAGTACTGTACCGTATATACCGTATCAGTAAACAGAGGAATAAGAATTTTACTGTACTGGTACTGTACACTTTGACATCCAGACAACATGAGTTCAAAAAGAAAGAGCTATTCCATTGAATAAAAGAAAGGAATTGTGGAGGTTCCCATGGGCAAAAATCTTACTACTTTCTGCAAAGAGAAGATGTTAGATAGCCAAATAGTCCAAAAATAGAGAACAAAGTAAGTAAACCACAGCTATGGACTGGAAAATAATGGAAGGACTTGCATCAAAGCTCTGGGCCCAGGTCAATTTTAGGAATGCCCAATCAGACTTTAAAGGCTTTATATGCTAGTCATCCATATACTGCAGGGGCCACTGAGGGACATAATAGAGTGCGCAGGAATGCGGCGTGTGGGGGGGGGGGGTCGGCCAAGGTCTTCGGTGTCGGTCAGGAAGGGGGTGGGGGGCATGTCAAAAGTTCACATGGGGCCCCGCCATTCCTAGTTACGCCACTGCTTGCAGATGTTGTCTCTGGTAGAAATCAGTCCGAGGACTCCAGCACTGCAAGATTGTAGTGCTAACCACTGATCCACCATTTTGCCCAGTGTTCAATCAGTTCTGACAATGTCACACTATGTAGGGGCACACCCTATTGACAAGTGGAATGGTAAGGTATAGTTGAAATTTATTCAAACATTTCTCAAAGGAATAACAGGCAAATGAAGGTTCTAAGAAAAAGTGTTTGAAAAGTTTCATTTTAATGCAAATATTAACAGTCAGGTTCTGTTTTATTCATTTACTATATGGGACAGACCTAATATTTACACTATATTTTTGATCTCTGCTAGTTTTTTTCCATTGGCGCTACAATATCTGCTAAATTGAATTCAATAAAACAGCACAAAAATAAGCAAAATATATACAAGCTAACAATTCTACCATTATTATTTCAATTTATTTACAAATTAAGTGAAATAAATACATATGAAACATGAAAATGATCAAAAGCTAAAGAGTAGCAAAACAACAAACAGTACCAAAATAAAATACTGACAAGGAAAAGAGTTTTATCACATGCATAACTGTCATCATTTCTCAATAACCTACTGGATGGCCTTTCTGTAGTTGATGTAACATGACATCAATTACTTGAATATCTGTGACACAAACATATTTAATGCATGAACGTCCAGCTTGCTTTATGGCACCGGATCATATTCGCCTGTCTCATTTGGGGCAGAGGCTTTGCATTGTCAGACTTTTTTCTAGGAAGTCGAACAGCTAAATGCAACGCCAGTCACATCACATTATGTCACATCAAGAAGCAGATCTGCAGGAGTCGCCTTGTCTAGAGGATTCAAAGGATTGTGCCAAAGCATTTGGCGTGTTTCAAAATGTCATCAATTTGATTTAGTTATAGATCATTTCAAATGATGTTGAGATAATTATTGGCCAGGACTCAGGCGACGGTAGGTAGCCAACAAAGCACTCAGTAGACATTTTCATACAGCTGCAAACTGCACAGTCCACATTTTTGCCTATACACATTATACGTCCAAGTCTAACTATAGCTGCCACTTAGACTTAAATTATTCCATCCCATTCTTAGATTATAATGTACTTTTTTTCCTGATTTATATGTGGATTGGGTCATTAGTTCATAATATATCTGGCAGTGGTGTCGATCTGTGAGCTGTACTGCAGACATTTTACCTTCAGGTACTTTGTATTATGACACTGAAATACTATAATTAATAAAAGTAAAATGGAGTTGCTTTTGCAGATATTTTTAGAGGGATTTTATATCACCTATTATTAGAATCTTTATACGGATTTTATGAACCCACATCTCCAAATTTGCAGCTTTGTTATAGCCCAAGTATCAAAAGATTGTAATTTATGGGCTAATACTCACAAAGTAAGCTAATATTATCCTACATGCTGCGGGAAAGATCATCAAGTTGTGCTAATGGGCACCAATGCACTTACCATATGGAATAGATATTATTGCTATTAAAAATAAGAAGATAAATGAAAACCAAAATTTATAGGGAAAAATCTTCATTCATAGCATGTGGTGAAATCTTGCACATTCTGTCTAGATGTATAATGATGCTATGTATAAAAGAGTAGTATGATGTTAGAAAATAAAGGTTGTTGAATTATACAATATAATATCTGTATTAAATTCTCACTATTTTTAATATTTCTGTTTGCCACTTATAAGGTAACCTTCATTTTGATAGTTTTACTGTAGGTGTAATTATCTGCAATTCTTTGGTCATAACATGATCAATTTATTCCCCAGAAGTAAAAAATAAAGGTTCATATTAAGCATTTTTCTCACTGCAGAAAGTTGCAAGGGATATATGAAGATCAGTGGTGATCAAGCACTAGGACCCCCACCATTCACCATGCTCGTCCAGGCCCTCTTAATCTCCTGCCTAGACTACTGCAACACCCTTCTCCATGGACTCCCAGCTAACACCCTCGCCCCCCTCCAGTCCACCCTAAACTGTGCTGCTCGCTTAATCCACCTCACCCCCCGATCTTCATCGGCTGCTCCCCTTTGCCAGTCCCCCCACTGGCTACCCATAGCCCAGAGAATTGAGTTCAAGCTACTAACTCTAACATACAAAGCCATCCACAACATATATCTCTGACCTAATCTCCCGCTACCTGCCCACACGTAACCTCAGATCCTCCAATGACCTCCTACTCCGCTCTGCTCTCATCTGCTCCTCACACAACCGTCTCCAAGATTTCTCGCATGCATCCCCCATACTCTGGAACTACTTACCAAGACACATAAGACTGAGCCCCACAATCACAGGCTTCAAGAAGGCCCTGAAGACTCACCTATTCAGGAAGGCCTACAACATCCAATAACACTATCACCGCACTGCTATCTATACAGTCTCCCCCTCTCCTTCTGTCTCTACCCCCCCTTCCTTCATAGATTGTAAGCCCTCACGGGCAAGGCCCACTACCCCATTGTGCCAGCCGGTCATTGTTAGTATTATATCCACCTGTATATTTTGTGCATTGTATGTAAACCCTCAAATGTAAAGCACCATGGAATTAATGGTGCTATATAAATAAATAATAATAATAATTAGAGATGAGCGAACAGTGTTCTATCGAACTCATGTTCGATCGGATATTAGGCTGTTCGGCATGTTCGAATCGAATCGAACACCGCGTGGTAAAGTGCGCCATTACTCGATTCCCCTCCCACCTTCCCTGGCGCCTTTTTTGCTCCAATAACAGCGCAGGGTAGGTGGGACAGGAACTACGACACCGGTGACGTTGAAAAAAGTAGGCAAAACCCATTGGCTGCCGAAAACATGTGACCTCTAATTTAAAAGAACAGCGCCGCCCAGGTTCGCGTCATTCTGAGCTTGCAATTCACCGAGGACGGAGGTTTCCGTCCAGCTAGCTAGGGCTTAGATTCTGGGTAGGCAGGGACAGGCTAGGATAGGAAGGAGAAGACAACCAACAGCTCTTGTAAGAGCTAAATTCCAGGGAGAAGCTTGTCAGTGTAACGTGGCACTGACGGGCTCAATCGCCGCAACCCAGCTTTCCCAGGATCCTGAATGGAATACACTGTCAGTGTATTCCCGTATACCCGATATATACCCCGATACCCGTTCCAACGGTGTGCCCCCCCCCCTTCACCCCAGAAATACCCTGCAAGTCCCCTAGCAATAGAATTGGGGCTATATACACCCACAATTTTTACTACTGGTATACAGTGCCATTGTCTGACTGGGAATTCAAAGAATATATTGGGAATACAAATACCCTCATTTCTTGCTACTGCCATATAGTGCCAGTGTCTGACTGGGAATTCAAAGAATATATTGGGGTTACGTGCACCCACAATTTTTACTACTGGTATACAGTGCCATTGTCTGACTGGGAATTCAAAGAATATATTGGGAATACAAATACCCTCATTTCTTGCTACTGCCATATAGTGCCAGTTTCTGACTGGTAATTCAAAGAATATATTGGGGTTACGTGCACCCACAATTTTTACTACTGGTATACAGTGCCATTGTCTGACTGGGAATTCAAAGAATATATTGGGAATACAAATACCCTCATTTCTTGCTACTGCCATATAGTGCCAGTGTCTGACTGGGAATTCAAAGAATATATTGGGGTTACGTGCACCCACAATTTTTACTACTGGTATACAGTGCCATTGTCTGACTGGGAATTCAAAGAATATATTGGGAATACAAATACCCTCATTTCTTGCTACTGCCATATAGTGCCAGTGTCTGACTGGTAATTCAAAGAATATATTGGGGTTACGTGCACCCACAATTTTTACTACTGGTATACAGTGCCATTGTCTGACTGGGAATTCAAAGAATATATTGGGAATACAAATACCCTCATTTCTTGCTACTGCCATATAGTGCCAGTGTCTGACTGGGAATTCAAAGAATATATTGGGGTTACGTGCACCCACAATTTTTACTACTGGTATACAGTGCCATTGTCTGACTGGGAATTCAAAGAGTATATTGGGAATACAAATACCCTCATTTCTTGCTACTGCCATATAGTGCCAGTTTCTGACTGGTAATTCAAAGAATATATTGGGGTTACGTGCACCCACAATTTTTACTACTGGTATACAGTGCCATTGTCTGACTGGGAATTCAAAGAGTATATTGGGAATACAAATACCCTCATTTCTTGCTACTGCCATATAGTGCCAGTTTCTGACTGGTAATTCAAAGAATATATTGGGGTTACGTGCACCCACAATTTTTACTACTGGTATACAGTGCCATTGTCTGACTGGGAATTCAAAGAATATATTGGGGTTATAAATACCCTCATTTCTTGCTACTGCCATATAGTGCCAGTTTCTGACTGGTAATTCAAAGAATATATTGGGGTTACGTGCACCCACAATTTTTACTACTGGTATACAGTGCCATTGTTTGACTGGGAATTCAAAGAGTATATTGGGAATACAAATACCCTCATTTCTTGCTACTGCCATATAGTGCCAGTTTCTGACTGGGAATTCAAAGAATATATTGGGGTTACGTGCACCCACAATTTTTACTACTGGTATACAGTGCCATTGTCTGACTGGGAATTCAAAGAATATATTGGGGTTATAAATACCCTCATTTCTTGCTACTGCCATATAGTGCCAGTTTCTGACTGGTAATTCAAAGAATATATTGGGGTTACGTGCACCCACAATTTTTACTACTGGTATACAGTGCCATTGTCTGACTGGGAATTCAAAGAGTATATTGGGAATACAAATACCCTCATTTCTTGCTACTGCCATATAGTGCCAGTTTCTGACTGGTAATTCAAAGAATATATTGGGGTTACGTGCACCCACAATTTTTACTACTGGTATACAGTGCCATTGTCTGACTGGGAATTCAAAGAATATATTGGGAATACAAATACCCTCATTTCTTGCTACTGCCATATAGTGCCAGTGTCTGACTGGGAATTCAAAGAATATATTGGGGTTACGTGCACCCACAATTTTTACTACTGGTATACAGTGCCATTGTCTGACTGGGAATTCAAAGAATATATTGGGGTTATAAATACCCTCATTTCTTGCTACTGCCATATAGTGCCAGTTTCTGACTGGTAATTCAAAGAATATATTGGGGTTACGTGCACCCACAATTTTTACTACTGGTATACAGTGCCATTGTCTGACTGGGAATTCAAAGAGTATATTGGGAATACAAATACCCTCATTTCTTGCTACTGCCATATAGTGCCAGTTTCTGACTGGTAATTCAAAGAATATATTGGGGTTACGTGCACCCACAATTTTTACTACTGGTATACAGTGCCATTGTCTGACTGGGAATTCAAAGAATATATTGGGGTTATAAATACCCTCATTTCTTGCTACTGCCATATAGTGCCAGTTTCTGACTGGTAATTCAAAGAATATATTGGGGTTACGTGCACCCACAATTTTTACTACTGGTATACAGTGCCATTGTCTGACTGGGAATTCAAAGAGTATATTGGGAATACAAATACCCTCATTTCTTGCTACTGCCATATAGTGCCAGTTTCTGACTGGTAATTCAAAGAATATATTGGGGTTACGTGCACCCACAATTTTTACTACTGGTATACAGTGCCATTGTCTGACTGGGAATTCAAAGAATATATTGGGGTTATAAATACCCTCATTTCTTGCTACTGCCATATAGTGCCAGTTTCTGACTGGTAATTCAAAGAATATATTGGGGTTACGTGCACCCACAATTTTTACTACTGGTATACAGTGCCATTGTCTGACTGGGAATTCAAAGAGTATATTGGGAATACAAATACCCTCATTTCTTGCTACTGCCATATAGTGCCAGTTTCTGACTGGTAATTCAAAGAATATATTGGGGTTACGTGCACCCACAATTTTTACTACTGGTATACAGTGCCATTGTCTGACTGGGAATTCAAAGAATATATTGGGAATACAAATACCCTCATTTCTTGCTACTGCCATATAGTGCCAGTGTCTGACTGGGAATTCAAAGAATATATTGGGGTTACGTGCACCCACAATTTTTACTACTGGTATACAGTGCCATTGTCTGACTGGGAATTCAAAGAATATATTGGGGTTATAAATACCCTCATTTCTTGCTACTGCCATATAGTGCCAGTTTCTGACTGGTAATTCAAAGAATATATTGGGGTTACGTGCACCCACAATTTTTACTACTGGTATACAGTGCCATTGTCTGACTGGGAATTCAAAGAGTATATTGGGAATACAAATACCCTCATTTCTTGCTACTGCCATATAGTGCCAGTTTCTGACTGGTAATTCAAAGAATATATTGGGGTTACGTGCACCCACAATTTTTACTACTGGTATACAGTGCCATTGTCTGACTGGGAATTCAAAGAATATATTGGGGTTATAAATACCCTCATTTCTTGCTACTGCCATATAGTGCCAGTTTCTGACTGGTAATTCAAAGAATATATTGGGGTTACGTGCACCCACAATTTTTACTACTGGTATACAGTGCCATTGTTTGACTGGGAATTCAAAGAGTATATTGGGAATACAAATACCCTCATTTCTTGCTACTGCCATATAGTGCCAGTTTCTGACTGGGAATTCAAAGAATATATTGGGGTTACGTGCACCCACAATTTTTACTACTGGTATACAGTGCCATTGTCTGACTGGGAATTCAAAGAATATATTGGGGTTATAAATACCCTCATTTCTTGCTACTGCCATATAGTGCCAGTTTCTGACTGGTAATTCAAAGAATATATTGGGGTTACGTGCACCCACAATTTTTACTACTGGTATACAGTGCCATTGTCTGACTGGGAATTCAAAGAGTATATTGGGAATACAAATACCCTCATTTCTTGCTACTGCCATATAGTGCCAGTTTCTGACTGGTAATTCAAAGAATATATTGGGGTTACGTGCACCCACAATTTTTACTACTGGTATACAGTGCCATTGTCTGACTGGGAATTCAAAGAATATATTGGGGTTATAAATACCCTCATTTCTTGCTACTGCCATATAGTGCCAGTTTCTGACTGGTAATTCAAAGAATATATTGGGGTTACGTGCACCCACAATTTTTACTACTGGTATACAGTGCCATTGTTTGACTGGGAATTCAAAGAGTATATTGGGAATACAAATACCCTCATTTCTTGCTACTGCCATATAGTGCCAGTTTCTGACTGGGAATTCAAAGAATATATTGGGGTTACGTGCACCCACAATTTTTACTACTGGTATACAGTGCCATTGTCTGACTGGGAATTCAAAGAATATATTGGGGTTATAAATACCCTCATTTCTTGCTACTGCCATATAGTGCCAGTTTCTGACTGGTAATTCAAAGAATATATTGGGGTTACGTGCACCCACAATTTTTACTACTGGTATACAGTGCCATTGTCTGACTGGGAATTCAAAGAGTATATTGGGAATACAAATACCCTCATTTCTTGCTACTGCCATATAGTGCCAGTTTCTGACTGGTAATTCAAAGAATATATTGGGGTTACGTGCACCCACAATTTTTACTACTGGTATACAGTGCCATTGTCTGACTGGGAATTCAAAGAATATATTGGGGTTATAAATACCCTCATTTCTTGCTACTGCCATATAGTGCCAGTTTCTGACTGGTAATTCAAAGAATATATTGGGGTTACGTGCACCCACAATTTTTACTACTGGTATACAGTGCCATTGTCTGACTGGGAATTCAAAGAGTATATTGGGAATACAAATACCCTCATTTCTTGCTACTGCCATATAGTGCCAGTTTCTGACTGGTAATTCAAAGAATATATTGGGGTTACGTGCACCCACAATTTTTACTACTGGTATACAGTGCCATTGTCTGACTGGGAATTCAAAGAATATATTGGGGTTATAAATACCCTCATTTCTTGCTACTGCCATATAGTGCCAGTTTCTGACTGGTAATTCAAAGAATATATTGGGGTTACGTGCACCCACAATTTTTACTACTGGTATACAGTGCCATTGTCTGACTGGGAATTCAAAGAGTATATTGGGAATACAAATACCCTCATTTCTTGCTACTGCCATATAGTGCCAGTTTCTGACTGGGAATTCAAAGAATATATTGGGGTTACGTGCACCCACAATTTTTACTACTGGTATACAGTGCCATTGTCTGACTGGGAATTCAAAGAATATATTGGGGTTATAAATACCCTCATTTCTTGCTACTGCCATATAGTGCCAGTTTCTGACTGGTAATTCAAAGAATATATTGGGGTTACGTGCACCCACAATTTTTACTACTGGTATACAGTGCCATTGTCTGACTGGGAATTCAAAGAGTATATTGGGAATACAAATACCCTCATTTCTTGCTACTGCCATATAGTGCCAGTTTCTGACTGGGAATTCAAAGAATATATTGGGGTTGCGTGCACCCACAATTTTTACTACTGGTATACAGTGCCATTGTCTGACTGGGAATTCAAAGAATATATTGGGGTTATAAATACCCTCATTTCTTGCTACTGCCATATAGTGCCAGTTTCTGACTGGTAATTCAAAGAATATATTGGGGTTACGTGCACCCACAATTTTTACTACTGGTATACAGTGCCATTGTCTGACTGGGAATTCAAAGAATATATTGGGGTTATAAATACCCTCATTTCTTGCTACTGCCATATAGTGCCAGTGTCTGACTGGGAATTCAAAGAATATATTGGGGTTACGTGCACCCACAATTTTTACTACTGGTATACAGTGCCAATTTCTAACTAGGAATTCAAAATGCGCAAGGCTCCCGGAAAGGGACGTGGACGAGGCCGTGGGCGAGGTCGGGGGAATGGTTCTGGGGAGCAAGGTAGCAGTGAAGCCACAGGGCGTCCCGTGCCTACTCCTGTGGGGCAGCAAGCATTGCGCCACTCCACAGTGCCAGGGTTGCTTGCCACATTAACTAAACTGCAGGGTACAAACCTTAGTAGGCCCGAGAACCAGGAACAGGTCTTGCAATGGCTGTCAGAGAACGCTTACAGCACATTGTCCAGCAGCCAGTCAGACTCTGCCTCCTCTCCTCCTATTACCCAACAGTCTTGTCTTCCTTCCTCCCAAAATTCCGAAGCTTTACAGAACAATAACCCAAACTGTCCCTGCTCCCCAGAGCTGTTCTCCGCTCCTTTCATTGTCCCTCAACCTGCCTCTCCACGTCACGATTCCACGAACCTAACAGAGGAGCATCTGTGTCCAGATGCTCAAACACTAGAGTCTCCTCCATCTCCGTTCGATTTGGTGGTGGATGACCAGCAACCCACCCTCATCGACGATGATGTGACGCAGTTGCCGTCAGGGCATCCAGTTGACCGGCGCATTGTGCGGGAGGAGGAGATGAGACAGGAGTTGGAAGAGGAAGTGGTGGATGATGAGGACACTGACCCGACCTGGACAGGGGGGATGTCAAGCGGGGAAAGTAGTGTGGATGTTGAGGCAGGTGCAGCACCAAAAAGGGTAGCTAGAGGCAGAGGCAGAGGTCAGCAGCTTAGGCGAAGCCAGGCCACACCCGGAATCTCCCAAGATGTTCCAGTTTGTACCCAGCCCCGAAAAACTCCCACCTCGAGGGCACGTTTCTCGAAGGTGTGGAGTTTTTTCAAGGAATGCGCCGAGGACAGATATAGTGTTGTCTGCACAATTTGCCTCTCGAAATTGATTAGGGGCTCTGAGAAGAGCAACCTGTCCACCACTTCAATGCGCCGTCATTTGGAATCCAAGCACTGGAATCAGTGGCAGGCAGCAACGGCAGGACAAAGGCCGCCTGCCGTTCACGCCACTGCCTCTGCCACTGCCTCTGCCTCTGCCACTGCCACTGCTGACTGTGCTGGCGATGCACTCCAGAGGACGAGCCAGGACACCACTTCATCTGCCTCCGCCACTTTGTTGACTTCTACCTCATCCTCCCCTGGTCCTGTCTTATCTCCTTCTCCTGCACCATCAAAGACACCATCAGGCGTTTCTTTACAACAACCCACCATCTCTCAGACATTGGAGCGGCGGCAGAAATACACTGCTAACCACCCACACGCGCAAGCCTTGAACGCCAACATCGCTAAACTGCTGGCCCAGGAGATGTTGGCGTTCCGGCTTGTTGAAACTCCCGCCTTCCTGGACCTGATGGCAACTGCGGCACCTCGCTATGCCGTCCCTAGCCGTCACTACTTCTCCCGGTGTGCCGTCCCCGCCTTGCACCAGCACGTGTCACTCAACATCAGGCGGGCCCTTAGTTCCGCGCTTTGCACAAAGGTCCACTTGACCACCGACGCGTGGACAAGTGCATGCGGACAGGGACGCTACATTTCACTGACGGCACACTGGGTGAATGTAGTTGAGGCTGGGACTGCTTCCCAAACTGGCCCGGTGTACCTCGTCTCCCCGCCTAACATTCCTGGCAGGGACACGAGAAGAACACCCCCCTCCTCCTCCTCCTCTACCGCCTCCTCCTCCGCCACCGCCTCCTCCTCCGCCACCGCCTCCTCCTCCGCTGTTAGATTGACCCCAGCTACGAGTTGGAAACGTTGCAGCACTGGCGTTGGTAGACGTCAGCAGGCTGTGCTGAAGCTGATCAGCTTGGGGGACAGACAGCACACTGCCTCCGAGGTGAGGGATGCCCTCCTCGATGAGACGGCAATATGGTTTGAGCCGCTGCACCTGGGCCCAGGCATGGTCGTTTGTGATAACGGCCGGAACCTGGTAGCAGCTCTGGAGCTTGCCGGACTCCAACATGTTCCATGCCTGGCCCACGTCTTCAACCTAGTGGTGCAACGTTTCCTAAAGAGCTACCCCAATGTTCCAGAGCTACTGGTGAAAGTGCGGCGCATGTGCGCCCACTTTCGCAAGTCGACAGTAGCCGCTGCTAGCTTAAAATCTCTCCAGCAACGCCTGCATGTGCCACAACACCGGCTTTTGTGCGACGTCCCCACACGCTGGAACTCAACGTTTCAGATGTTGAATAGAGTGGTTGAGCAGCAGAGACCTTTGATGGAATACCAGCTACAAAACCCTAGGGTGCCACAAAGTCAGCTGCCTCAGTTTCACATCCATGAGTGGCCATGGATGAGAGACCTTTGTGACATCCTACGGGTCTTTGAGGAGTCCACAAGGAGGGTGAGCTCTGAGGATGCGATGGTGAGCCTTACAATCCCGCTCTTGTGTGTTCTGAGAGAATCCCTGATTGACATCAGGGATAACTCAGATCACACAGAGGAGTTAGGGATAGCATCCGATCCGTCACAGCTGGAGAGTAGGTCCACACATCTGTCCGCTTCACTGCGTTTAATGGAGGAGGAGGAGGAGGAGGAGGAGGAAGAAGAGTTGTCCGATGATGTGATGGTGATACAGGAGGCTTCCGGGCAACTTCGAATCGTCCCATTGTTGCAGCGCGGATGGGTAGACATGGAGGATGAGGAGGAAATGGAGATTGAACTTTCCGGTGGGGCCAGAGGAGTCATGCCAACTAACACTGTGGCAGACATGGCTGAGTTCATGTTGGGGTGCTTTACAACCGACAAGCGTATTGTCAAAATCATGGAGGACAACCAGTACTGGATCTTTGCTATCCTTGACCCCCGGTATAAAAACAACATCACGTCTTTTATTCCGGTAGAGGGGAGGGCCAATCGCATCAATGCTTGCCACAGGCAATTGGTGCAGAATATGATGGAGATGTTTCCAGCATGTGACGTTGGCGGCAGGGAGGGCAGTTCCTCCAGTAGGCAACCAAGTTCTCACCGGTCCACACAAACGAGGGGCACACTGTCTAAGGTCTGGGACACCTTGATGGCACCCCCTCGCCAAAGTGCCGCCACGGAGGGTCCTAGTGTCACCAGGCGTGAGAAGTATAGGCGCATGTTGCGGGAATACCTTTCCGACCACAGCCCTGTCCTCTCCGACCCCTCTGCGCCCTACACGTATTGGGTGTCGAAGTTGGACCTGTGGCTTGAACTTGCCCTATATGCCTTGGAGGTGCTGTCCTGTCCTGCCGCCAGCGTCCTATCTGAGAGGGTGTTCAGTGCAGCCGGTGGCATCATCACTGACAAGCGCACCCGTCTGTCAGCTGAGAGTGCCGACCGGCTCACTTTGATAAAAATGAACCACCACTGGATAGAGCCTTCATTTTTGTGCCCACCTGTGTAAAGCACCCCAACATGAAACTCCATGTCTGTACTCAACCTCTCCAATTCCTCCGCATCCTCATACTCATCCACCATAAGCGTTGCACAATTCTGCTAATACTAGGCTCCCTCCAACATGATTTCCCCCAACTCTGCTGGTTAGAGGCTCCCTCCACCCTGATTTCCACCAACTCTGCTGGTTAGAGGCTCCCTCCACCCTGCTTTCCCACAACTCTGCTGGTTAGAGGCTCCTTCCACCATGAATTTGCCCAAACTGGGCTGTTTAGAGGCTCCCTCCACCATGAATTGGTCCAAACTGGGCTGGTTAGAGGCTCCCTCCACCATTAATTGGTCCAAACTGGGCTGGTTAGAGGCTCCCTCCACCATGAATTTGCCCAAACTGGGCTGTTTAGAGGCTCCCTCCACCATGAATTGGTCCAAACTGGGTTTTTTAGAGGCTCCCTCCACCATGAATTGGTCCAAACTGGGCTGGTTAGAGGCTCCCTCCACCATGAATTGGTCCAAACTGGGGTGGTTAGAGGCTCCCTCCACCATTAATTGGTCCAAACTGGGCTGGTTAGAGGCTCCCTCCACCATTAATTGGTCCAAACTGGGCTGGTTAGAGGCTCCCTCCACCATTAATTGGTCCAAACTGGGCTGGTTAGAGTCTCCCTCCACCATGAATTTGCCCAAACTGGGCTGTTTAGAGGCTCCCTCCACCATGAATTTGCCCAAACTGGGCTGGTTAGAGGCTCCCTCCACCATGAATTGGTCCAAACTGGGGTTTTTAGAGGCTCCCTCCACCATGAATTGGTCCAAACTTGGCTGTTTAGAGGCTCCCTCCACCATGAATTGGTCCAAACTGGGGTGGTTAGAGGCTCCCTCCACCATTAATTGGTCCAAACTGGGCTGGTTAGAGGCTCCCTCCACCATTAATTGGTCCAAACTGGGCTGGTTAGAGGCTCCCTCCACCATGAATTTGCCCAAACTGGGCTGTTTAGAGGCTCCCTCCACCATGAATTTGCCCAAACTGGGCTGGTTAGAGGCTCCCTCCACCATGAATTGGTCCAAACTGGGGTGGTTAGAGGCTCCCTCCACCATTAATTGGTCCAAACTGGGCTGGTTAGAGGCTCCCTCCACCATGAATTGGTCCAAACTGGGCTGGTTAGAGGCTCCCTCCACCATGAATTGGTCCAAACTGGGGTTTTTAGAGGCTCCCTCCACCATGAATTTGCCCAAACTTGGCTGTTTAGAGGCTCCCTCCACCATGAATTGGTCCAAACTGGGGTGGTTAGAGGCTCCCTCCACCATTAATTGGTCCAAACTGGGCTGGTTAGAGGCTCCCTCCACCATTAATTGGTCCAAACTGGGCTGGTTAGAGGCTCCCTCCACCATGAATTTGCCCAAACTGGGCTGTTTAGAGGCTCCCTCCACCATGAATTTGCCCAAACTGGGCTGGTTAGAGGCTCCCTCCACCATGAATTGGTCCAAACGGGTTTTTAGAGGCTCCCTTCACCATGAATTGGTCCAAACTTGGCTGTTTAGAGGCTCCCTCCACCATGAATTGGTCCAAACTGGGTTTTTTAGAGGCTCCCTCCACCATGAATTTGCCCAAACTGGGCTGTTTAGAGGCTCCCTCCACCATGAATTTGCCCAAACTGGGCTGGTTAGAGGCTCCCTCCACCATGAATTGGTCCAAACTGGGGTTTTTAGAGGCTCCCTCCACCATGAATTGGTCCAAACTTGGCTGTTTAGAGGCTCCCTCCACCATGAATTGGTCCAAACTGGGCTGGTTAGAGGCTCCCTCCACCATTAATTGGTCCAAACTGGGCTGGTTAGAGGCTCCCTCCACCATTAATTGGTCCAAACTGGGCTGGTTAGAGGCTCCCTCCACCATGAATTGGTCCAAACTGGGTTTTTTAGAGGCTCCCTCCATCATGAATTTGCCCAAACTGGGCTGTTTAGAGGCTCCCTCCACCATGAATTGGTCCAAACTGGGCTGGTTAGAGGCTCCCTCCACCATGAATTTCCCAAAACTTGGCTGTTTAGAGGCTCCCTCCACCATTAATTGGTCCAAACTGGGCTGGTTAGAGGCTCCCTCCACCATGAATTGGTCCAAACTGGGGTTTTTAGAGGCTCCCTCCACCATGAATTGGTCCAAACTTGGCTGTTTAGAGGCTCCCTCCACCATGAATTGGTCCAAACTGGGGTGGTTAGAGGCTCCCTCCACCATTAATTGGTCCAAACTGGGCTGGTTAGAGGCTCCCTCCACCATTAATTGGTCCAAACTGGGCTGGTTAGAGGCTCCCTCTACCATGAATTTGCCCAAACTGGGCTGTTTAGAGGCTCCCTCCACCATGAATTTGCCCAAACTGGGCTGGTTAGAGGCTCCCTCCACCATGAATTGGTCCAAACGGGTTTTTAGAGGCTCCCTTCACCATGAATTGGTCCAAACTTGGCTGTTTAGAGGCTCCCTCCACCATGAATTGGTCCAAACTGGGGTGGTTAGAGGCTCCCTCCACCATTAATTGGTCCAAACTGGGCTGGTTAGAGGCTCCCTCCACCATTAATTGGTCCAAACTGGGCTGGTTAGAGGCTCCCTCCACCATTAATTGGTCCAAACTGGGCTGGTTAGAGGCTCCCTCCACCATGAATTTGCCCAAACTGGGCTGTTTAGAGGCTCCCTCCACCATGAATTTGCCCAAACTGGGCTGGTTAGAGGCTCCCTCCACCATGAATTGGTCCAAACGGGTTTTTAGAGGCTCCCTTCACCATGAATTGGTCCAAACTTGGCTGTTTAGAGGCTCCCTCCACCATGAATTGGTCCAAACTGGGGTGGTTAGAGGCTCCCTCCACCATTAATTGGTCCAAACTGGGCTGGTTAGAGGCTCCCTCCACCATGAATTGGTCCAAACTGGGCTGGTTAGAGGCTCCCTCCACCATGAATTGGTCCAAACTGGGTTTTTTAGAGGCTCCCTCCACCATGAATTTGCCCAAACTGGGCTGTTTAGAGGCTCCCTCCACCATGAATTGGTCCAAACTGGGTTTTTTAGAGGCTCCCTCCACCATGAATTGGTCCAAACTGGGCTGGTTAGAGGCTCCCTCCACCATGAATTGGTCCAAACTGGGGTTTTTAGAGGCTCCCTCCACCATGAATTTGCCCAAACTGGGCTGGTTAGAGGCTCCCTCCACCATGAATTGGTCCAAACGGGTTTTTAGAGCCTCCCTTCACCATGAATTGGTCCAAACTTGGCTGTTTAGAGGCTCCCTCCACCATGAATTGGTCCAAACTGGGTTTTTTAGAGGCTCCCTCCACCATGAATTTGCCCAAACTGGGCTGTTTAGAGGCTCCCTCCACCATGAATTTGCCCAAACTGGGCTGGTTAGAGGCTCCCTCCACCATGAATTGGTCCAAACTGGGGTTTTTAGAGGCTCCCTCCACCATGAATTGGTCCAAACTTGGCTGTTTAGAGGCTCCCTCCACCATGAATTGGTCCAAACTGGGGTGGTTAGAGGCTCCCTCCACCATTAATTGGTCCAAACTGGGCTGGTTAGAGGCTCCCTCCACCATTAATTGGTCCAAACTGGGCTGGTTAGAGGCTCCCTCCACCATGAATTGGTCCAAACTGGGTTTTTTAGAGGCTCCCTCCACCATGAATTTGCCCAAACTGGGCTGTTTAGAGGCTCCCTCCACCATGAATTGGTCCAAACTGGGCTGGTTAGAGGCTCCCTCCACCATGAATTTCCCAAAACTTGGCTGTTTAGAGGCTCCCTCCACCATTAATTGGTCCAAACTGGGCTGGTTAGAGGCTCCCTCCACCATGAATTGGTCCAAACTGGGGTTTTTAGAGGCTCCCTCCACCATGAATTGGTCCAAACTTGGCTGTTTAGAGGCTCCCTCCACCATGAATTGGTCCAAACTGGGGTGGTTAGAGGCTCCCTCCACCATTAATTGGTCCAAACTGGGCTGGTTAGAGGCTCCCTCCACCATTAATTGGTCCAAACTGGGCTGGTTAGAGGCTCCCTCCACCATGAATTTGCCCAAACTGGGCTGTTTAGAGGCTCCCTCCACCATGAATTTGCCCAAACTGGGCTGGTTAGAGGCTCCCTCCACCATGAATTGGTCCAAACGGGTTTTTAGAGGCTCCCTTCACCATGAATTGGTCCAAACTTGGCTGTTTAGAGGCTCCCTCCACCATGAATTGGTCCAAACTGGGGTGGTTAGAGGCTCCCTCCACCATTAATTGGTCCAAACTGGGCTGGTTAGAGGCTCCCTCCACCATTAATTGGTCCAAACTGGGCTGGTTAGAGGCTCCCTCCACCATGAATTGGTCCAAACTGGGGTTTTTAGAGGCTCCCTCCACCATGAATTGGTCCAAACTTGGCTGTTTAGAGGCTCCCTCCACCATTAATTGGTCCAAACTGGGCTGGTTAGAGGCTCCCTCCACCATGAATTGGTCCAAACTGGGTTTTTTAGAGGCTCCCTCCACCATGAATTTGCCCAAACTGGGCTGTTTAGAGGCTCCCTCCACCATGAATTGGTCCAAACTGGGTTTTTTAGAGGCTCCCTCCACCATGAATTGGTCCAAACTGGGCTGGTTAGAGGCTCCCTCCACCATGAATTGGTCCAAACTGGGGTGGCTAGAGGCTCCCTCCACCATTAATTGGTCCAAACTGGGCTGGTTAGAGGCTCCCTCCACCATTAATTGGTCCAAACTGGGCTGGTTAGAGGCTCCCTCCACCATTAATTGGTCCAAACTGGGCTGGTTAGAGGCTCCCTCCACCATTAATTGGTCCAAACTGGGCTGGTTAGAGGCTCCCTCCACCATTAATTGGTCCAAACTGGGCTGGTTAGAGGCTCCCTCCACCATGAATTTGCCCAAACTGGGCTGTTTAGAGGCTCCCTCCACCATGAATTTGCCCAAACTGGGCTGGTTAGAGGCTCCCTCCACCATGAATTGGTCCAAACTGGGGTTTTTAGAGGCTCCCTCCACCATGAATTGGTCCAAACTTGGCTGTTTAGAGGCTCCCTCCACCATTAATTGGTCCAAACTGGGCTGGTTAGAGGCTCCCTCCACCATGAATTGGTCCAAACTGGGTTTTTTAGAGGCTCCCTCCACCATGAATTTGCCCAAACTGGGCTGTTTAGAGGCTCCCTCCACCATGAATTTGCCCAAACTGGGCTGGTTAGAGGCTCCCTCCACCATGAATTGGTCCAAACTGGGGTTTTTAGAGGCTCCCTCCACCATGAATTGGTCCAAACTTGGCTGTTTAGAGGCTCCCTCCACCATGAATTGGTCCAAACTGGGGTGGTTAGAGGCTCCCTCCACCATTAATTGGTCCAAACTGGGCTGGTTAGAGGCTCCCTCCACCATTAATTGGTCCAAACTGGGCTGGTTAGAGGCTCCCTCCACCATGAATTGGTCCAAACTGGGTTTTTTAGAGGCTCCCTCCACCATAAATTTGCCCAAACTGGGCTGTTTAGAGGCTCCCTCCACCATGAATTGGTCCAAACTTGGCTGTTTAGAGGCTCCCTCCACCATTAATTGGTCCAAACTGGGCTGGTTAGAGTCTCCCTCCACCATGAATTGGTCCAAACTGGGTTTTTTAGAGGCTCCCTCCACCATGAATTTGCCCAAACTGGGCTGTTTAGAGGCTCCCTCCACCATGAATTTGCCCAAACTGGGCTGGTTAGAGGCTCCCTCCACCATGAATTGGTCCAAACTGGGGTTTTTAGAGGCTCCCTCCACCATGAATTGGTCCAAACTTGGCTGTTTAGAGGCTCCCTCCACCATGAATTGGTCCAAACTGGGGTGGTTAGAGGCTCCCTCCACCATTAATTGGTCCAAACTGGGCTGGTTAGAGGCTCCCTCCACCATTAATTGGTCCAAACTGGGCTGGTTAGAGGCTCCCTCCACCATGAATTGGTCCAAACTGGGTTTTTTAGAGGCTCCCTCCACCATGAATTTGCCCAAACTGGGCTGTTTAGAGGCTCCCTCCACCATGAATTGGTCCAAACTTGGCTGTTTAGAGGCTCCCTCCACCATTAATTGGTCCAAACTGGGCTGGTTAGAGGCTCCCTCCACCATGAATTGGTCCAAACTGGGGTTTTTAGAGGCTCCCTCCACCATGAATTGGTCCAAACTTGGCTGTTTAGAGGCTCCCTCCACCATGAATTGGTCCAAACTGGGGTGGTTAGAGGCTCCCTCCACCATTAATTGGTCCAAACTGGGCTGGTTAGAGGCTCCCTCCACCATTAATTGGTCCAAACTGGGCTGGTTAGAGGCTCCCTCCACCATGAATTTGCCCAAACTGGGCTGTTTAGAGGCTCCCTCCACCATGAATTTGCCCAAACTGGGCTGGTTAGAGGCTCCCTCCACCATGAATTGGTCCAAACGGGTTTTTAGAGGCTCCCTTCACCATGAATTGGTCCAAACTTGGCTGTTTAGAGGCTCCCTCCACCATGAATTGGTCCAAACTGGGTTTTTTAGAGGCTCCCTCCACCATGAATTTGCCCAAACTGGGCTGTTTAGAGGCTCCCTCCACCATGAATTTGCCCAAACTGGGCTGGTTAGAGGCTCCCTCCACCATGAATTGGTCCAAACTGGGGTTTTTAGAGGCTCCCTCCACCATGAATTGGTCCAAACTTGGCTGTTTAGAGGCTCCCTCCACCATGAATTGGTCCAAACTGGGGTGGTTAGAGGCTCCCTCCACCATTAATTGGTCCAAACTGGGCTGGTTAGAGGCTCCCTCCACCATTAATTGGTCCAAACTGGGCTGGTTAGAGGCTCCCTCCACCATGAATTGGTCCAAACTGGGTTTTTTAGAGGCTCCCTCCACCATGAATTTGCCCAAACTGGGCTGTTTAGAGGCTCCCTCCACCATGAATTGGTCCAAACTGGGCTGGTTAGAGGCTCCCTCCACCATGAATTTCCCAAAACTTGGCTGTTTAGAGGCTCCCTCCACCATTAATTGGTCCAAACTGGGCTGGTTAGAGGCTCCCTCCACCATGAATTGGTCCAAACTGGGGTTTTTAGAGGCTCCCTCCACCATGAATTGGTCCAAACTTGGCTGTTTAGAGGCTCCCTCCACCATGAATTGGTCCAAACTGGGGTGGTTAGAGGCTCCCTCCACCATTAATTGGTCCAAACTGGGCTGGTTAGAGGCTCCCTCCACCATTAATTGGTCCAAACTGGGCTGGTTAGAGGCTCCCTCCACCATGAATTTGCCCAAACTGGGCTGTTTAGAGGCTCCCTCCACCATGAATTTGCCCAAACTGGGCTGGTTAGAGGCTCCCTCCACCATGAATTGGTCCAAACGGGTTTTTAGAGGCTCCCTTCACCATGAATTGGTCCAAACTTGGCTGTTTAGAGGCTCCCTCCACCATGAATTGGTCCAAACTGGGGTGGTTAGAGGCTCCCTCCACCATTAATTGGTCCAAACTGGGCTGGTTAGAGGCTCCCTCCACCATTAATTGGTCCAAACTGGGCTGGTTAGAGGCTCCCTCCACCATGAATTGGTCCAAACTGGGGTTTTTAGAGGCTCCCTCCACCATGAATTGGTCCAAACTTGGCTGTTTAGAGGCTCCCTCCACCATTAATTGGTCCAAACTGGGCTGGTTAGAGGCTCCCTCCACCATGAATTGGTCCAAACTGGGTTTTTTAGAGGCTCCCTCCACCATGAATTTGCCCAAACTGGGCTGTTTAGAGGCTCCCTCCACCATGAATTGGTCCAAACTGGGTTTTTTAGAGGCTCCCTCCACCATGAATTGGTCCAAACTGGGCTGGTTAGAGGCTCCCTCCACCATGAATTGGTCCAAACTGGGGTGGTTAGAGGCTCCCTCCACCATTAATTGGTCCAAACTGGGCTGGTTAGAGGCTCCCTCCACCATTAATTGGTCCAAACTGGGCTGGTTAGAGGCTCCCTCCACCATTAATTGGTCCAAACTGGGCTGGTTAGAGGCTCCCTCCACCATGAATTTGCCCAAACTGGGCTGTTTAGAGGCTCCCTCCACCATGAATTTGCCCAAACTGGGCTGGTTAGAGGCTCCCTCCACCATGAATTGGTCCAAACTGGGGTTTTTAGAGGCTTCCTCCACCATGAATTGGTCCAAACTTGGCTGTTTAGAGGCTCCCTCCACCATTAATTGGTCCAAACTGGGCTGGTTAGAGGCTCCCTCCACCATGAATTGGTCCAAACTGGGTTTTTTAGAGGCTCCCTCCACCATGAATTTGCCCAAACTGGGCTGTTTAGAGGCTCCCTCCACCATGAATTGGTCCAAACTGGGGTGGTTAGAGGCTCCCTCCACCATTAATTGGTCCAAACTGGGCTGGTTAGAGGCTCCCTCCACCATTAATTGGTCCAAACTGGGCTGGATAGAGGCTCCCTCCACCATGAATTTGCCCAAACTGGGCTGTTTAGAGGCTCCCTCCACCATGAATTTGCCCAAACTGGGCTGGTTAGAGGCTCCCTCCACCATGAATTGGTCCAAACGGGTTTTTAGAGGCTCCCTTCACCATGAATTGGTCCAAACTTGGCTGTTTAGAGGCTCCCTCCACCATGAATTGGTCCAAACTGGGTTTTTTAGAGGCTCCCTCCACCATGAATTTGCCCAAACTGGGCTGTTTAGAGGCTCCCTCCACCATGAATTTGCCCAAACTGGGCTGGTTAGAGGCTCCCTCCACCATGAATTGGTCCAAACTGGGGTTTTTAGAGGCTCCCTCCACCATGAATTGGTCCAAACTTGGCTGTTTAGAGGCTCCCTCCACCATGAATTGGTCCAAACTGGGGTGGTTAGAGGCTCCCTCCACCATTAATTGGTCCAAACTGGGCTGGTTAGAGGCTCCCTCCACCATTAATTGGTCCAAACTGGGCTGGTTAGAGGCTCCCTCCACCATGAATTGGTCCAAACTGGGTTTTTTAGAGGCTCCCTCCACCATGAATTTGCCCAAACTGGGCTGTTTAGAGGCTCCCTCCACCATGAATTGGTCCAAACTGGGCTGGTTAGAGGCTCCCTCCACCATGAATTTCCCAAAACTTGGCTGTTTAGAGGCTCCCTCCACCATTAATTGGTCCAAACTGGGCTGGTTAGAGGCTCCCTCCACCATGAATTGGTCCAAACTGGGGTTTTTAGAGGCTCCCTCCACCATGAATTGGTCCAAACTTGGCTGTTTAGAGGCTCCCTCCACCATGAATTGGTCCAAACTGGGGTGGTTAGAGGCTCCCTCCACCATTAATTGGTCCAAACTGGGCTGGTTAGAGGCTCCCTCCACCATTAATTGGTCCAAACTGGGCTGGTTAGAGGCTCCCTCCACCATGAATTTGCCCAAACTGGGCTGTTTAGAGGCTCCCTCCACCATGAATTTGCCCAAACTGGGCTGGTTAGAGGCTCCCTCCACCATGAATTTGTCCAAACGGGTTTTTAGAGGCTCCCTTCACCATGAATTGGTCCAAACTTGGCTGTTTAGAGGCTCCCTCCACCATGAATTGGTCCAAACTGGGGTGGTTAGAGGCTCCCTCCACCATTAATTGGTCCAAACTGGGCTGGTTAGAGGCTCCCTCCACCATTAATTGGTCCAAACTGGGCTGGTTAGAGGCTCCCTCCACCATGAATTGGTCCAAACTGGGGTTTTTAGAGTCTCCCTCCACCATGAATTGGTCCAAACTTGGCTGTTTAGAGGCTCCCTTCACCATTAATTGGTCCAAACTGGGCTGGTTAGAGGCTCCCTCCACCATGAATTGGTCCAAACTGGGTTTTTTAGAGGCTCCCTCCACCATGAATTTGCCCAAACTGGGCTGTTTAGAGGCTCCCTCCACCATGAATTGGTCCAAACTGGGTTTTTTAGAGGCTCCCTCCACCATGAATTGGTCCAAACTGGGCTGGTTAGAGGCTCCCTCCACCATGAATTGGTCCAAACTGGGGTTTTTAGAGGCTCCCTCCACCATGAATTGGTCCAAACTTGGCTGTTTAGAGGCTCCCTCCACCATGAATTGGTCCAAACTGGGGTGGTTAGAGGCTCCCTCCACCATTAATTGGTCCAAACTGGGCTGGTTAGAGGCTCCCTCCACCATGAATTGGTCCAAACTGGGCTGGTTAGAGGCTCCCTCCACCATGAATTTGCCCAAACTGGGCTGTTTAGAGGCTCCCTCCACCATGAATTTGCCCAAACTGGGCTGGTTAGAGGCTCCCTCCACCATGAATTGGTCCAAACGGGTTTTTAGAGGCTCCCTTCACCATGAATTGGTCCAAACTTGGCTGTTTAGAGGCTCCCTCCACCATGAATTGGTCCAAACTGGGGTGGTTAGAGGCTCCCTCCACCATTAATTGGTCCAAACTGGGCTGGTTAGAGGCTCCCTCCACCATTAATTGGTCCAAACTGGGCTGGTTAGAGGTTCCCTCCACCATGAATTGGTCCAAACTGGGGTTTTTAGAGGCTCCCTCCACCATGAATTGGTCCAAACTTGGCTGTTTAGAGGCTCCCTCCACCATTAATTGGTCCAAACTGGGCTGGTTAGAGGCTCCCTCCACCATGAATTGGTCCAAACTGGGTTTTTTAGAGGCTCCCTCCACCATGAATTTGCCCAAACTGGGCTGGTTAGAGGCTCCCTCCACCATGAATTGGTCCAAACTGGGGTGGTTAGAGGCTCCCTCCACCATTAATTGGTCCAAACTGGGCTGGTTAGAGGCTCCCTCCACCATTAATTGGTCCAAACTGGGCTGGTTAGAGGCTCCCTCCACCATTAATTGGTCCAAACTGGGCTGGTTAGAGGCTCCCTCCACCATGAATTTGCCCAAACTGGGCTGTTACGAGGCTCCCTCCACCATGAATTTGCCCAAACTGGGCTGGTTAGAGGCTCCCTCCACCATGAATTGGTCCAAACTGGGGTTTTTAGAGGCTCCCTCCACCATGAATTGGTCCAAACTTGGCTGTTTAGAGGCTCCCTCCACCATTAATTGGTCCAAACTGGGCTGGTTAGAGGCTCCCTCCACCATGAATTGGTCCAAACTGGGTTTTTTAGAGGCTCCCTCCACCATGAATTTGCCCAAACTGGGCTGTTTAGAGGCTCCCTCCACCATGAATTGGTCCAAACTGGGGTGGTTAGAGGCTCCCTCCACCATTAATTGGTCCAAACTGGGCTGGTTAGAGGCTCCCTCCACCATTAATTGGTCCAAACTGGGCTGGTTAGAGGCTCCCTCCACCATGAATTTGCCCAAACTGGGCTGGTTAGAGGCTCCCTCCACCATGAATTGGTCCAAACTGGGTTTTTTAGAGGCTCCCTCCACCATGAATTTGCCCAAACTGGGCTGGTTAGAGGCTCCCTCCACCATGAATTGGTCCAAACTGGGGTTTTTAGAGGCTCCCTCCACCATGAATTTGCCCAAACTCTGCTGGTTAGAGGCTCAATCCACCCTGATTTTCAAAACAAATGTTGGTGCCAACCTCAACTTACTACAAGGGCCAAATTCACTGCTGGTGACAAGCTCTCCTCACTGCAAGTGCCAAATACACATGTTTCAAGGTGTTTTCCTACTGTCAGAGAGGTGGTATTGAGTTTGTAAAGTGTGTAGTTGTTAGGCTGTGATGTTGGGGTAATAGAGGGTCTTTGGTGTGTTAGATGCCCCCAGACATGCTTCCCCTGCTGTCCCAGTGTCATTCCAGAGGTGTTGGCATCATTTCCTGGGGTGTCATAGTGGACTTGGTGACCCTCCAGACACGGATTTGGGTTTCCCCCTTAACGAGTATCTGTTCCCCATAGACTATAATGGGGTTCGAAACCCGTTCGAACACACGAACATTGAGCGGCTGTTCGAATCGAATTTCGAACCTCGAACATTTTAGTGTTCGCTCATCTCTAATAATAATAATCATAAACTCACAAGAGTGAGGGTCTTTTGCTCTCCAGTCTGCATGACACGTTGATGAGATCCCTATTCTATTTATTTCAATGGGACTGTCTGAGACATCCATGTGCTAGACTTTGACAGTCCAATTGAAATAAATTGAGTGGAGGTGAACTTTACCAACAACTTCTCCATTCAGACTTCGGAGAAAAACACCCACAATATCATGATGAGTCTGGATGCTAGCAATCAATCCTCACCGATCTGCGCCTTATACCTATACTATGGACTGTAACTCACAATTTTGCAACTATTTATGGAGTTTTTGCATATCATACTGTATAGTAGGGTGTACTTACCACTTATCTATCTATTGCATGCTGTCCTTCCCTACATTTCTATCATATCTATAACATGATATATTATATAAGTATATTTGTGTTTAAAATTTTTCACTCTTAATAAAAAGATTTTTAAAAATTAGAAAAATAAAGGGAAGAGAGTTATACATTTTTTACTTACTCATTGATTTTCATAGCTGGTATAAAATTTCTGATAAAAGATTCAATTATTGGAGCACTTGCTCCAAAAATTGTGATCTTTAACCCATTTGCACTATGCTTTTTAATAATAAAAGTGGACAGATCATGGATAGAAACAGGCAAGACTTCAATGTCCAATGAATTTTTACATTATTTGCATCAGAAAACTAGAGCAAATAGATAAAAATCTACACCAGCCCCTAGCTGGTGTACATTTTAGGTTCAAGTGCAGGGACCACCTGAGATGCCCCAAAAATTCTAAAGAGGCATACACCCCTTTATTTTTTTTTATACCTTGGTTGATTCCACACACACATATACAGTAGCTCACCACTTATAGTAGCTTGAAAGACCAGGACGTAACCATCGGGTGTAGGGAGGTGCACGGGATACTGCGGACATATAAATGAAGGAAAAATACAGCACTCTTGTGATCTTCATAAAATGGAGCCTTTATTATAGCTTTAATATTATGTGTATATACTGTAGCTGGTCTGATGCATTTTGAGCAAAACAATGCCCTTAGTCATAGAACTTCTTAAAAATTTTGGTGCATCCTACTCCACTGCTACCAATTATTAAGCCTTACTACCCTGTTTCCCCCGAAAATAAGACAGTATTTTATATTAAATTCTCTTCCGAAATATATGACCTGTCTTATTTGCGGGGGATGTCTTATGCAGTGGCTGGAGCGGGGGACAATCGGCAGTCATGCCGGCGCTTCCCTAACGGAGTTGGTTCTAGGTGTTCCAGGAGGTGAAGGGGGGGTGTCTTGTTTTCAGGGAAACAGGGTATATGCCGGTCATACTAAATCGGCCCCATTGAAATTGTAGAAAAGAGGAAAAGAAAGTCTTAAATTCCTGTAATTTCAAAGAACATAAGAATATAAGATTATAAACAGCATTTTGACTCATTCAGGAAATTTTACTGGAATGACTGAACATAGTAACATAGTAGATGAAGTTAGATGAAGACACAAACCCATCAAGTCTAACCTATAACCTTACAGTGCTTATTCAGAGGAAGGAAAAAAAAAACATGAGTTTGATGCCAATTGCCCCATTGGAAAAATAAGTTGTAAAACAATAGAGAGTCTAATCAGCATGGAGTAAACAATAGGTTGAAACTATCTTACCAATAAGTAGCTGAAAAAGAACCAGACATAGAGTACAAGTCTAGGAGTCAACACATGGGTAAATGGGAATTGCCTTCCAATAATCCCTCGCGTCCCGGAATCCATTACTCCATACCACAGCTGTCCCTAAAAAGTCCCTAAAAATTCCCATCCAGTCTTGGCACTTTTTAGAGACAGTTGTGTTTTAGAACATATTTATTAAGTATTAAGTTACAGATATTTTTTTTAACTAAGATCTATGCTTGAGTCTTCTTCATGGGGTGCTAAAATTCCCTTGTATTTCTGTGTACCATTATAAAGGGTGTGGACACCTTGCACATGTTCCTGAGAAAGAGTGTATTGCTCTTTTTCACCTACTAGAGCAGCCCTAGATACAGTGGAGGAGAACCTTTACTCTTTGTGTTTAGTAGAACGCTTCACTGGTTCTCTATCTATACAAGTGAGATGTTATAGTGTTGAACAAAACATCAGTTATCACCTGGGCAGGCGATGTTTGTCTCAGGCAAAAATAGGATTCATGGATTCACAATATTGTTGAAACCAATGTGATAGCACTATATGTGGTATTTGATGCATCACTCCAGAAATTTATCAGAGCCTTGTGACATATTCACTTTTTTTTATATTTATTAAAAGTTATGTTTTAGCCACTCCTTTCTGTAACTCAGTTTTTGCCTGAGTGACTATCCCACAGTGAATTTACTGAATTAAAGGTGTGGTTTGACAGGAAATTGATCAGGGACCTGAGCCACTGAACCTGAAAGAATCTTGAGAAGTTCACCCATCTCTACTGAGGGCAACACATAAAATTTCCTCAAAAATACCCAGAGTCCTCCCAATAGTTATCAATCTAAACCTGACAAAGAAATAGAGATGCCAGCAAATATATACTTCTAAAAATACTACTACTAATACTACTAAAAATACTAGCTTCTGCCCTGCATGCTGTTGGCATTGATGATCCGCCTATATTCAGCAAATTGCTTTTCCTTGTGCCATGCCTGTGATTGTTCCGGCATCTCAGCAGCTCGCTGGGACACCTTATAATGAGCTTGTTGTTGGCATCAATGATCTGCCTGCTCTGGCATTTTGGCAGCTCTCAAGCTGGCCTGCCGCTGAACTTGTTCTTCGCGCTGTGCCTGTGATTGTTCCAGCATATCAGCAGCTCCCTGGGACACCATATAATGAGTTTGTTGTTGGCGTTGATTATCTTCCTGCTCTGGCTTTCGGAAAAGCTCAAGCTTCTGAAGTTGTTTCTCATGCCATGCCTGTGATTGTTCTGACATCTATGCAGCTTGCTGGGATGCCATATAATGAGCGTGTTGTTGGCAATGATGATCCACCTGCTCAGTTCAGCCGTTTTTGCTTGATTGAGTAACAAACACAAAAACTTTCACATTTATAAGTGAGGATATAGCTTTTACTGATGAATAATACATTCAAAATCCTAACAAATATAAAATACAGAAAAATGTAGCGTGATTATAGATCCAAAAGGATATGATATTCAAAAGGATATGATATATGGGGACTCATGGCAAGAATAGAAAAATCACATAACAAGACATACCGTATCAGCAGTGAAGGGTACCAGTGATAACACCAAGAAGGAAGGGAACAGCCCCAGTGCCCATTTCGCCTACTAAAAATTTCAGCAAGCTATGTCTACTGAGGACTCTGAAACGAAAAGTGATTTCCTATGCATAAAACAAGTACATGACTCTCAGGTGCAGGTACAATGTGCTACTTTAAGTTACAGACCATGTTCTTCAAGACCTCCTTTAATTGTCCTCTTGTCTGGACATGCCCAGATATGTGGTCACACTTGCTGATGATCTATTAATCAATGGTATTTCATTAGCGTTACCTGGCTGCTACCTACTTTAATTCCTATAGAAACAATCAGGGTGTTCTTAATTTTTCACACATTGCTTTGCATTTTGGTGTAATTTTTGTTAAATAAATAATACCATGATGTAATTCGCCATTTTTTTTGTTCATCTGTATTTACCTAATTTTAAGGATTTCAAAGTAAAAATTTTAATTTTTTTTTCTGTCCTGATACATAAAACCAAAAAATTTTTTAAATGGTGTACTTGTTAGGATAGCAGATGCAGTTCATAGCCAAATTGAGAACCAGTACTAGATATACCGATTAAAATGGTTAACACAGCGGCGTGTGTTCAACACCCATTGTGGTGCACCAACTCTAACCTCACAATGGTGTTCACCAGAGCCCCAGATGGTGGGGGTGGACTGGGTGTAGAGGCATGGGTCGGGAAACACCAAACACACATCGCACCACAAATCACGGTAAACCAGACAATGAGATCTCTTACCAAGAAATGTTTTTCGTGTTGCAGTGTTGATCCAGGGATCCAGAAGGCTGAGGCAGGTGGTCAGTAGGTGACGGCAGAGAGAGTAAATCATAGTTGTACAGTCCGGGTTGGCAACAAGCAAGCAACGCAGTACAATAGGAAATCCAAAAGGAACGTAATGCAGGCCAAGTCAGTAACAAGAGTGGTAACAAGGTACAAAGCGGAGTTCAGAGAGCAGAAGTCTAGAGGCAAACCAAGATCTTTAACAGGAACAAGCACAGTACGAAATCAGGAGGCAGAGGCAAGGTCAAAGAGCAAGGCAAAAGATCAAAAACTCAGGCAATCAGGACAGAAGGAACGTTTACTACCAGGACTCTGAGTGCAACTGAATAGCCAGCGGAGGTCTAGAGCCAGAGCCCTCCTTAAATAGGCTCTGGCCTGCTGCTAGGCTGAAACTGGAAGTCCGCCACCTGGCCCAGGAGGAGACCGGTAACCCTCACTGTGGAGGTTCTGGTCTGCCTCCTGAGACCTGGAAGCGGGGACTCAGGAGCGCAGTGGGGAGAGGGTCGGCAGCCTCCGCACATCGCTGCGGAGGCTCAGGTCCTCCTCATAACAGTACTTTTTTCTTCTCATGACTGTATGCATGGTCAGTTCAGTTGAACATACATATGTGCCCTTGTTGGGAAGAACAGCATTCAATCTTATCATTATTGGTTCGCATTATCCCCTCACAAACAGTATTGATATTTCTAATTGGCTCTTCTCATGTCCAAACAAGATAACTTCAGCCTGAACATTTCTGTTTTCATGTTGAAAGCTCAATTTGATCAAGTATTCACTTGAATGTTTTCCTTGCTGTACATGTTACTTGAAAAAAGTTCAAAGCCATAGATTTGACCTTTCTGTGATTCTGACACATAATTACACTTGAAAATCTTTCCTAAGTCTTAGTTATTGCTCTACTAAGTAACAGACTGTCATATGTATTGATTGTTAGATCCTTTGTAGTTAGTAATTGATCCAAGGAGGTAACAGCCGTCTTCCTTTTACCTATGGTGTCTTGGTATAGAAATAAATCCCACTTTACTCTTTACATCTTCTTCACTTCCAGCTATGAGTGTAGTGTTATAGTTTATTAAAGGGAATTGATATTTCATCAACAGGCCTGGAAATCTCCATCATCTTCATCCAGTCCTGCTTCTGCAGTGACTCTATGCAACCATGACATGGCTGTGCTCTGTTGATCTGTGTAGCTCATGTTAACAAGAATGGTGTTATGCTCAGTAGAACAGCATCTGCTGACATTTCAACAAGGCACCGATCCTATGCTGTCAAAGAAGGCATCTTTCTTATTTTAAACCCTGATTGTGATATCTGTTCACATACCAGGGACTATGTGCATTCTGTGTTAGATGTGCTTCTAATCTGCTTGAAGACTTTTGTTAGCTAGACTTCTACAAATCAAGTAAACATAGAGGAGTCAATATCTAAGCAGATGTCCCTGTCAACAAATATTGTTAGGTTTCAACCCATGCAGACATCTTTGTGAAGCATATTTTCTAGTGTGTAACACATGGATAGTAAAAACCCTCCGTTCACCCATACGCAGTCAAAATTCTGTGGTTAACCAATGACCAGTAGATGACTTGCCGTCATCAGAACATCAAACTATTGACTGTACATATCTAAGTAGGTGTCAAATCTTATGTCAGTGTATAACTATATAGCTTATTCTAGTGATATGACAAACCAGTGGGTTTACATGTAATTGAACATTTCCTGACACTTTTAATTGTTTTCTAACAGAGACAAATTGGATGAACGGTCCACCACACTTGCACTAATTGCTGACAAAGGCCAACACATACCAGGCTACAAATTCTACCCCTTAACTTACAATGCTACTGTTAGGACTGGAGCCGACACCTCTGCAGTAATGCTGTAAGGTGCCGCTCTGGTCCTCACACGTGCCGGCATGCTTGTTTCTTCAGGGGTTAAATGTCCTGCACTTCCGAGCCTATATCTCGGCACTTTCGCCGCTCTTCCTCCACTGACTATTCAGTATTTTTCTGGGTGTTAGCTTCTGACCTGTGTTTCTGGTGATATCCTGGTGTTTGACTTCTGGCTTCTGCTCCCTGACCTCGTTTTCTACCTGCCGACTCTACTTCTGCTCCCTCCTGTTGTGACCTCTGTTTGCCTCCTAATTCACTCCTCGCTGACCTTCTGATACCGACCTGGCCTGCTGACTACTCTTTCGTCTCACCACTCTGAACAACCATGTCAATATACCTTCTGCCATCACCTGCATCCTGTTTGCTACTGCACCATATCCTGCTTCTGATACTCCTGCAACCTCTGCATGCTCTAAGGTGAGTGGTTTGGGATTTCTGGGCATGCTGTGACTTGTGGTGCACAGTGCATCCTATGCTCTCTGGGTTGCTGCCACTCTGGTCGAAGGAAGCAGCTTAAGTCCATCTCCACCGTCAGGGGCTCTGGTGAAAACCTCTGTAGGCTGGTTTCAGAACAGTTGAAGGAAGGGGGGGGGTAGGGTTCTGGAGGCTCAGCACTGTTTACTGTGGTGTACAAAGGTGTCTAGTATCTGTGTATACTGCATTTGATTCGTAACCGCTACAAGTCCCTCCATTTCTCATACCAGGCTATGAGTACCACTTCTTAAAGGGGTTGTCCAGGATAAACTAATAATTAACCCGTAAACTAAGCTCCCTTCCCCCACCTAACTTCTAATTTACTTCAATTTTTAAAAAATCTATAATTACCCATATTCCTGGAGCAGACATGTTACCGCTCCAGATACACTTTCTGATATTCCAGTGACATTCCGTTTCACCACTTCTGAAATGGAATGTCACCATTACTTCTTCCACCTCCCATATACCCATCAATACTTACCAAGCCTTTCTGTCTGGCGACAGCTCCTTTTAGCAGTGGATGGAATTGGTTAGCTAGGGAAATGGGGGTGGGCGGGAAGGGCGAGTAATGGGCATGATTGATAGACTTAGTGAGATAGGGAGGGTGGGTGGGGCTAGTAATGGGTCGGATCGCTAGTCAGTGAGAGTGGGAGGGATTAGGCTTAGGAGGAGAATACCAGAAGCAATCAGAGACACCCAGAAATCACTCCAAAAACTTGTAAAGGTATATGGGTGTATTTATTAATGCATCACTAACAGACCTTTATGGAAAAAAAAAAAAAAAAAAAAAGATTTTCTGCCCGGAAAACTCCTTTATCTTACAATGGTACAAGACCCATCTCTTCTCCCACCAGTCTATGAGTCCCACCTCTTACCTTACAATCCTACAAGTCCCACCTCTTCTCATACCAGGCTACGAGTCTTACCTTTTACCTTCATGATTGACAGCAGTGGAGATGGGAGGTATCAAGTTACTATGACAACTACTAAAATATTGTATGTTATTGATCCTGTTATTGAGATACCTCTTCTCATTCGCTCTCATGAATATACCAACCAGACCTAGACACCAGGTAAATAAATAGCAGAGTAACAGTGCAGTAAAAGGTTATCCATAATCAATAGTTTTTTGCTTTTTTTTAATGTAGATTGTGAGCCCCATATAGGGATCACAATGTATATTATTTTTTCCTATCAGTATGTCTTTGTAGAATGGGAGGAAATCCATGTAAACACATGGAGAACATACAAACACCTTGCAGATGTTGTTCCTGGCAGGATTCAAACCCAGGGCTCCAGCGCTGCAAATCTAACCACTGAGCCACCATGTTGCCCAAATTATAGCATATAAATGACGTGCCTTTGTACAACTGTGCCTATAATGGACTGTAATATTAAAGAATAAAGATTATATAGTCTTCAGCTCACTAGCAGATTTTTTTCCATCATGTTGTTCATTACAACGCCAGAGCACGCTAGCAATCTTTACCAGCATAAACTAGTTTTTTATTCTTTTTTTTTTTTCTCCAATCTGACGTCTCCCAGCACTGAAAGCATTGCTAGAGCTGATGTGGCTGATTTTGTCCTTTCTGCGTATCCATTAACCTTTGTTTCATCACTTATGGTCTGTTGATTGACATCTTTCAGTTTACCCAGTGTAGAATGAAATTTATTCTGTTCTCATAGATCTTTTGGGAGAAACATGATTTAGTTCCTATTTAGCCCAGTAATGCATTAATGATGAAAAGTAGTAAGCTCAAGGAATTTTTGTTTTATGAGCCTTTTTATATATAATAAGGGACACTGACAAGGCATTGAAATTTAATCGACAGTGGTCAGGCATGAAGAAAGTATGTAGATAGGGGTCCGGGATTGAGCTCAGCACAAAGCCTCTGGGTAAATACATAAATTCACCAGGTTTCCTATCAATACATCAAATAGTCATGCTGTTTATCAGGTTTTTCAGTTTGCCAGCTCATTGTGGTTACTAAGCGGTAGTGTTGTAGGTCTATTATTACAATATGAAATCCCTATTAAAAAAATAAGTATAGCAAATACAATCAAATACCCCACAGAGAAGCAATGAACTATTCGGTTGACTGGCTTGGTAATGCCTTGATTATTTGGCTTCATTTATGTAAATATTCGCAACGCTTCAACCTTTATTTTCGCATTGCATGTCATCCACGCCAGCTTTTGAAAAGAGGACATTGCTATTTATAACATTTTTTTAGACACAGAGCTTCGTTATAATGAAATCATTTCAACACTGGATTATACATGGTCATCATATCTGTGACGACTTATTGAATATATTCTTCCGTAAAACTAGGTCAGGTCATTTAGCATGAAATTATCTAATGTTGTATAGGATGAACAGCTTAACCTATTTTGTACTAAATTTTCTTTAGTATATTAGAATAGGCATTTCGGTGTAAAGTCATAAAGGCGGAAATTCATTTTCCTAACTGCAATTCTGCTCTCTAATTCATTTTCTAAACTTTCTATGCTTGCAGTAAGAGGAGAATACGTAGAGTACTTAGAACTCTTCATTGAGGATACTTTTAAACAGTAGGGCAGATAGGGGTGAATGGACCAATATATTAAAGGAAAGTTACTCATTCACTATTATAATTCCAAAAATAGTGCTAAATAAGGCTTTATAAAAACACATAAAGTTAATTTGAAATTCCAGAGTTCAGCGGTTGGAATAAGAACTTTCAAGTAGAAACAAAAAAGTTTTTAATATTCTTACTCAAAATTCTTTAATGGATCTAGAGATCAGCGAACACTTTTCGGATCAGCCGATCCGAACAGCACGCTCCCATAGAAATTAATGGAAGCACCTGGCACGTACGCTTTGCCGGCGGCCGGTCCCTTAACCCCCCGCGTTCCGGCTGCTTCCATTCATTTCTATGGGAGCGTGCTGTGAGCGTGCTGTTCGGAAAGGCTGTTCCGAACAGTGTTCACTTATCTCTAACTGGATCCTGAAAAAGAATACGCAAATAAATGTTCCTTGGTGGAAAAAGGGGAACTTATGCTAGCACCACCTTTTGAAAGGTAGTGCCCTATAGATCAATGTCTGGTTTTACTGAAACCTAGTAGTATAATCTGGGAGTAAAGCCAAGCCAAAACATCCCCTCCAAAATTAAGAGAAACCCAACTGCAGACAACTGTTTCAAAGTTATAGCCCTGAGACATAGTATCCCTTTTGGTCCATATCTACGACCTCTCCCCAAGCTACCCAATACTCTGTTTTGCAATGATGAGAGTCAGTAACCTCAAAACAGCTGTCTGCAGATGTGTCTCTCCATTTTGGGAAAGGTATTCTAGCTTGACTTTCATAAAACATTATTATATTCTAGAATCTCCTCAGGCCCCAGAATATAAAAAGTGGAGGCCCACTTATATTCACCTTGCCTCACCTCTCCCAGGTGTCCGGTGGTATCCAGCATTCTCTTCCGGCCTGTAGCTGACGCCACAAGCCCTAGGGTCACGGCTGAGCTCTATGCTTAGGCTTCAGCAACCACATAGAGCTGGCTACATGACATCTGAAGGAGGCAGGAAGGGGGCTGAAGAGGACACTGGGAATGCCCTGGAAGGGTGAAAAACGATGAGCATAAGTATCTATTTTTTCACCACCTGGTCCTGGGCCTCCAATTATTATACCTTGGGGTCTGTTGAGTATAATGACAGCACTTCCGGTTCTATTGGAACATGTTTGGTAAAAAAAAATGGAGAGCCAAACCTCATGAACATTCAAGAAACAAATCTCTTGAGGTTGGCCCTTATCTAGCATTTATCCAATCAAATTCCACCAATCCTCCATGAAGATACATGATACAGTTTCTAGTCAGAAGTCTAAGAGCAATGTGGGGCAAAAGGGTAGTTTGTAAATGGGAATGACCACCAAAACATTGCAACATAGCCTTGTCCATAGGCCCTTAGAAATATCTAGTAAGCATACAACTTAATTTTGAGGACTTCATCAGCTTCATCTAGTCATGCAGTCATTGCTCTAAACCCAGTGCAGGATGACATCCATTACTGTCAGACATTGACTAGATGAAGCTGATCCCCACCCCTTGACTAGTTAAGTCTAAGTGAGGGGCACCATAGGAATGGTCATTACTTGATGCTGCACACACTGGGATCAGTTTAGGGTGGAAAAACCACGTGACAGGTTCTCATTAAACAATCCTTTATTTTCTGGTGACATCTCCTTTAAAGAAGAAAATTGATTTGAAGCATTGACTGGCATTACTTGTTGTATGGGGCTGGAGCAATGCATACATAGACCTAATCGATAGAAAGAAGTCCCAGCTGAGCTATGGTATATATCAGGGGTAGGGAACCTTCGGCTCTCCAGCTCCTGTGAAACTGCAACTCCCAGCATGCTCCATTCACTTCCATGGGAGTTCCAAGAACAGCAGAGCAAGCATGCATGCTGGGAATTGTAGTTTTGCAACAGCTGGAGAGCCGTACATTCCCTACCCTTGGTATATATGCTCTATTCACACAAGGACAGTCTGCACTGCTTTCTGTTTATAATACATTTAATAAAGGCTTCCTACACAGCATCTCCTTCAATTACCCTTTTTTTGGGTAATTTCTTATTGCTTACGCTGGGTTCACACCTGCGTCTGGGGTCTCCGTTCTGTGGCTTCCGTCTTCTGCATGCCAGAAGACGGAAACCACAGACCGGGTCCGGCCGTGCGCGGCGGTGAGCGTTTTGCGCTCTCCGCCGCGAAACCGGATTTTTTTATCCGGACACAGAGTACTGCATGTCCGACTCTGTGTCCAGATTATAAAACCCGGTTTCGCGGCGGAGAGCGCAAAACGCTCACCGCCACGCACGGCCGGACAGCTTTCTCACCCATTCAAATGAATGGGTGAGAAAGTCTCCTGCAGGTTTCCGTATCCTGCCTGTGTTTTAGGCAGGAAACGGAAACCTAAGTACGGAGACCGGGCCGCAGATGTGAACGAGCCCTTAGAGGTAATGGTAAAGAAAACCTCTGCTAATATTGGAATTTGTTCCACATTCAACTTTTTATGGCTACGATTGAATCTAGGGCACAGCTATTTTAACTATCATTTACAATGCAAGCATGAAATATAGAAATATAAATGAAGAGCAATTTAAAGTAATAATTACCATATGGAAGGCAATAAGGATAAATAGAACAATAAAAGAAACAATGAGTCATATAGCATTACGTATTGAGTCTAGATGTGGAAGACGAGATTTCCAGGAAAGATGTTTCTGAAAGATTCTGTTTGAAGGATAAAAAGAAGAGTCAATTAGAGTTATCCATACTATTCCAGACTGCTCACATCTACTTCCAGATTCATTAGAATCTTGTAACTTTATGGACACTGAGAAGGTAATAAAGTTCTTCAGCAATGTGAAATCTTAGAGGAGATTGTACATGATAAGTACCCAAGCTCTCCCTAACTCCAATGCCTCCTGTCCAAATTGAGTGGAGATATGGCTAACAGGTGTGGACATGGAGGCCCTCTACTCCTCTTTTCCCCATAATAGGGGTCAGGAGGCTGTGACACATTGTGACGCATTCAGTACCACGCCCATAGTGAATTTGTTCTCAACCTTCTGGAGATATCTTCGACTAGGAATTTTTGTCTTTTTAATGAATGGTTCTTCCAGCAGCTTACGGGTACAGTGATAGAGGAATCGTAATAGGTAACCCTTGTGCCCCAATGTATGCCCACATTACTGAACTGGTAGGAGGAAGTTTTTGGAGACAATCCAACTCCAGAGGTCAAGGGGTTGAGCTTCGGAAACAGTACAAAGATGATATTCTGGCACTGTGGAGGGGTAGTAAGGAGGGTTTTGTATCCTTTTTTGCAGCCCTTTTAAAGTACAAGAGGAGGACTTCTGAAAAAGTGGGTACTCTGACTATTTCCTAAGATCTAACAACCAACAGGTTTTGAGCCATGATAGAAGAGAACTCCTGGAGGGGGGGGAGGAAGTAACACCATAAAAATATGAAAGGTCAGATATAAGTATAATAGCTATCTATAATAAGCAAAATCACTTCCCCTAGGAGATAATATGAAGATATGTGTCTTAACATATGTTAATAGGTACCGCTCCACTGTTTCCAGGAACTTTCTCTCTAGTCAACACCATTCCAGATCATTCAATACAGTTAGTATTGGTACCTGATATTCTATTTAGGCTCTCTACTGTCAGGGGGCAGACAATTGGTTCCAATATGAGGCAGTCAGTGTCAGAGCTCAGAATCATACCCCGTGAATGCTTCTGCCTGACACCCAGCGCCGCACCTCCCATGAGGCGACCTGAAGTGACTGCTTCAGGCGGCGCTATGCCGGGGCCCCAGGGGAGGGCGGCATTTTTGCTGACCTAAGCCAGTCCAGGACAAGCTGGACATCACCGTCTCGGCAGCCCGGCACGGGAAGCGAGTGGTGGATTGGGGCGGCCCTGTGGATGCAGCGCTGCTCCAGCGGCCGCCCATCACGCTTAGCAGAGAGCAGGTCCTCTCCCTGCCTGCTCTCTGCCTGCTAACACCGCCCCCTCCGCTCCGCACCTCTGCTTGGCCCCGCCATCTCTGCTCCACCCCCTCCTCAGGGGGGGGGCTTTCTGACGTCCGCCTCAGGCGGCACAAACCCTAGGTTCACCCCTGCTGACACCACCCACTTAACAATACAGAGCCTAAATAGCATATCAGGCACAAAACTAACAGAACTTATTGCTCGAACGATGGAGGGAGGAACTAGAGAAAAAAATTTGAACTGGGCAGGATTCAATAAAGCAGCACCTATTAAATGATACAAAAAGCTGGTCTTGGCGATGTGGTGAAAGGTTCCTTTTAATCTACTTTCATTTGAGGAAAAGCTAATAATATTAACCAGTATAAACTTAAGCTTTGGTCAACCGTGTTCTTCTAGATATGCCTGAAGTCTGTTAACTAAGTGACTCTTGTTGCCCTTCACTTCCAAGCCATGGGCCAGACATTCCTGCTTGAGTTCTAGCTTATGTCCCATTCAAGATAGCAAGATCTGATCTGCACTAACCTGGTCTGGCCACTTAATAGAGAACAGGACAGTTTGCATCCTGACTCATAGTCTAGTACCATCTAAAGAGAACAGCTGATTGATGGGGGTGTCGAGTGTTGGACCCCACCAATCTCATATTTATCATCTATTTAGGTCATCAACATTTCTAGCCTGAAAAAACTCTTTAAAGTCAATGTGTCTTGGAAATGCCACAACTTTACTATAGTTTAAAAAGTTTTAAATACATAATATATTATGAATGACAAATACAGGAATATACATATATATAATGCAATACTTCAACGGGCCAACAAAACTAATAAGTGGTGTAAATTTTGACTAGACTGGCCAAAGATGCAACAAATTTGGGGCAACATGGTGGCTCAGTGGTTAGTACTGCAGCCTTGCAGCGCTGGAGTCCTGGGTTTCAATCCAGCCAGGAACAACATGTGCAAGGAGTTTGTATGTTCTCCCCATGTTTGTGTGGATTTCCTCCCATACTACAAAGACATACTGATGAGGGGAATAAGGGGGCTCATAATCTACATTAAAAAAAAAAATCTGCATTAAAAAATCTACATTAAAAAAAAAAATACAACAAATTTATCAACAGCATTAGACACATTGATAAATGTGCTACAGGTTAAGACTGACAAGACTGTTTGCATTGTCTAAAACAGTATTAGTAGTATTAGAAGCTCTTGAAAGGCATCATGTGGGGAAAAATAAATCCTTTACCAGTACATTCTCTGCGTTGAATATGCTTTATTACTAATATAAAACCAGGTCCCCAGAGACCCAAAGATTAGATTTGAATAGTGTAGCAGGGGAGGATGGAAGTCTCATTCCTCTCTCTCTCCCCTGCTGATGCTCTGACTGTTGGTCACATGACCATCTCCGCTCTATGCCACAGACAAGCAGCGGGAGTAGAGCAGCGTTGGTGACATCATAGAAAGACATAGTATCAGAAAGAGAGGCAGCACCTACTGTATACAGTTCCAGCACACCGCTGTAAACATCTGGGTATCTGGGGAACCTGCTTTTATATTAGTAATAAAATTTATCCGTTGCAGGGTCTACCACTGAGATTTACTATTCCCTTCATATCCCCTTTAAAGATTTATGTATTTTAAATGTATTGTTTTGTATTAACCTAAAATTTTTATGAGGAAAGATTGATGTCGGTTCTGAATAAAATGTCTCCAATTGAAATTATTGTACTATAACACAAATTTGGAATAATTTTAATCTAGTAGATTTTATAGGGTGCACAGTCAGCCAGAGAGAGACAATTTAATATTTTACTGTAATTAAGCATTTAAATACCCCATAAGACATTGATAATATAAGCTCTTGCAAACCGCGCTCTTGCCACTTAGTATCTCTTTTTTATAGCGCACCATCATGAAAAGGTTTGAAATATTAATTGATACATTTATTTCATCCATTTCTTCCAATGAATATTTCAGGCTCCGCACTGAAGATCATTTTATGCAGATATCTATGGACAATGTGATGATCTTTATCATGCAAGACTTTCATGTTTTTCTATTTTACTCTTTTAAAACCTTTAACTATAGTTGTTTTCCAAGCATAGGTTATAATTCGGGAATAACAGATCCTCATAAGTAATCTGTTAATAAAATGACTGCTACAATTTAAAGGTGTAGTCCAATTTGGCAAACCTACTGTTCATATGATGTATTCAACTAAATAGACATTATAAAGGTGGAACTTTTGTGTAGGACAATCTTTGTTAGCCATGTAATATTCACCACAATCCCCTTATTACCCATAAAATGTAATATTTTGAAGTGATAAAATGCAAAGTTATAAAATGTAGTGTTGAAGTGTGTTCCTATTAATACAGACAAGGCTACAGTTAAAATATACATTAATGCATTAACACCCATACATAGAGTGCTGCTATATCACACAAATTTCCACTATATTTGGGGCCATTATGCCACACATATTATCATGTGTAGTCGCGTTATGCTGTACACATATATAGTACTACTATATTACACACACGTTACACACATATAAACACAATACACACACACATACACATTACACATATACAGTATGCATTTCACACCCATAGAGATGTGTCCTTTCCTAACATTTTTTTGTGTTTGAGTTATACAAAGAAGAGTGTGAAGAGAATGACCATCTTTGGAAAAACAAGAAACCTCTGTGATACTCTGTTGGGTGTTATATTTTAAAGGGATTCTATCATTAAAATGCTCTTTTTTCTCACTAACACGTAGGAATAGACTTAAGAAAGGCTATTCTTCTCCTACCTTTAGATGTCTTCTCCACGCTGCCGTTCGGTAGAAATCCTGGTTTTCTTTGGTATGCAAATGAGTTCTCTTGTAGCACTGGTGGCGGTCACCAGCACTCAAACAGCACTGGGGGCGTCCCCAATGCTGCGAGAGAAATCTCCAGTGCCACCTCCATCTTCATCTGGAACAGCCGCTCTCTGCATCTTCTTCCGGTGCTGGGTTCAAACCTCTGTGCATGCACAGTCAGCTCTGCCATCGGGCCTCAGTGTTAGGATTGTGCAGTAACTGCGGCCATGATGTGGGCGTCGCTGTCTGTTCCTCTGCACAATCCAGGGTTGCAGGGGTTAATCTGCCTTGCAACAGCCGGGCGTGGTCGACTGGTTGATCTACATGTGTGTCGACCAATGGACGCTCAGATTGGGCAGGTGGGCTATTTGCTGGAGACCACCCCTTGCCTATATAAGCGGGCTGGTCTGGACGCCCGGCGCTCTCAGATTGAATCTGAATCCAAATTCAAATTCTAACCTGAATTGATGTGTGTGTGTGTGTGGTGCTTGGGTTCCAGCCTGTCAACACTTAGTGGCCCTAGTTAGAATAATCCCCTGAGTCAGCAATGCCATTTGTAGTTGGGCAGCATGCTGCCTGGTGTGTGTGAGTTTTCAGTCAGTATTCACACTGACCAGTTTTTAGGCTGTAGCTGCATTGGGGGTTGGGTGGCTGGAAGCACACAGGGTTTGTTGGTCTTTGGCTAGTCCAGGAGTGCTGACTAGCCACTTAGTTTATTTGTGCGGCTGCTCTAACTGCACAGGACTCTTTGAACGGTAACAGAGCACACCTGGTCCTTTTATTTAGCTGGCAGTGACAGTAACTGTTAGACAGTGTTCACACAAGGTTGTTTTGCAGTCAGTAGCCCAGAGGGCTCCGTAGGGTTTAGTTTGTTTGTTTTTTTTAATAAACCCTGCTGACCATAACACTCGGGCACAGCCGAATGGACATGCTCGCGGCTATTTTTTTGTGGCCGCTTATACTCTGTACTCCGTTGAACTACAGGAGTGTAGTGTGCATGCGCAGTATGCTTGCATAAGCGGCCACAAAAAAAACACGCCTCCATGTCATGGGGGTAGCTCATAGGGAACTGTGCCATACAGTTACACACACAGCAATGGTACGGGAACCCTTCTATAAGGCATAACATATAACTGGCTAACAATTAGCATAGAAATCTACATATACTTTAAAATTTGTCACTTTTATGCAAAAATGTACGTCAAAATGGAAAACTGTCAAAACATGAAAATGTTAACCAAATGCATATGCCAGTGTTACTCTTCTATCTAATATCTCAGAAAAACAGTCAGTCTAGTGGTAACCCAAACACCGTGGGCTTCAAATATAGTTTGCAAAATAATGCAATTTGGATGCCGGGAATCATTGTTTTGGCTTTGACATTCAACAAAGTCCATTTATAAAGAACAATGGATTTTCTTCAACACATATTGAATATATTTCTTCAGTATATCTAGGTCAGGTTGTGTAGTATGAAATTAGGAAATGTCTTATTGCTTGAGCTGCTTGAAAATCAGCATCGGTGGAAAGGCTGAAATGCAGCGTGTTATGGGAAGAGGCAGATGGCCTCAGCATGCTTTCATGCTTGGTCAGGTGTTATTAATCTATGACCACTGAAGCAGGTGGCTGTCAGATATGCTACACATTTTCACAAATTACCTAGAGCTCTTACACATGTAAAGATGAATACCTGGAAAAAGAACCTCAACCTTCAAACACACTTTGCTTATATAATTCGATTCTGGCAACAGCATATTGTCCGTCAACAAGTCCCAAATGCTAGCAATACGGGTGTGTCTAATATTCAATTAATTCTGTGCATATGAATGCTATAATTATCATTGGGATTATTATTAGTATTAGTTTTACTATTAACAATAATAAAAAAAAATTTCTTTACCTTTTTTTTTTTTTTTTTTTTTTTTTTAGATATTTTACTATTGAGATAGAAATTTGTCAATTACATTGTCCCCAGCCCATAAAACAATTTTTTTTTTTATCACAATCCAATTTCCTTTGCAACAATTATTATAAAGTTGATTCCTACGGTATGTTTCTGTCTGCCAGAAATACCAATATCTGAGGATAATGAAGGTTGCTAAGCGATTAAGAAATGGTTGTCACTACAGATGTGCATTAGAAAATTTCCGAAGTTAACACAAAATATTAGAAAATTCCACCCCTATAATAGTTATTCAGTCAACATTCAAATCCATTTCTTTTCTGAGATGTTGATGCTTCCATTTTTGTGTGCTGAAGCCATGTTTATTCCTATTGGTTTCCTGCTACATTACGAACTGATGTGTAAGTTTTCTGATGAGGATTTTGGGTGTATTGTGTACAACTAAATACTTGTCAAAAAGGCCCACTCTGAACTCCCACTCAACTCAGTGGGTGTCAATAAAGTACTCTTCTTTTTTATGTATAAATGTTTTTTTGTTAAAGATTTTCATAAAATAACAGAAAATGACACAGAAACAGTGTAAAATAACACAAAATAGAACCAAAACCATGGGCACATCACAGGCGCAAACAGGATAAGCCGAGAATGTTAAAGAGGAAAACATGAACCTTCTGAGGCGGACATGTCCAGTGAACAGGGGGGAAGAAAAGATAATTATACAAGAACAAACAAAAACTGGGGGGGGGTAACAAGGAAGAGAACAGAGAGAATAGCAACAGTGGAGACTACAACACAGGGCTGAGACCAGAATACCATATCAGAGCTCAAGAGAAGGCATTAAAAAAATTGATTGATTCCTTAAACTCCACCACCGCCAGAGCGCATCAAACTTAGAGGAATCAGCGGTGTCCCCAGCTATCAACAATTCTATCCTCCGCATGTGGGGAAATTCCTGGAGCCACTCTAGCCACTTTTCAACTTTGTGGTTGCTTCAGCCATCTTTTTCGGTGTGACCTGCTGGGGGAGCAGTATATCAACCAGGGACAGAAATAGACTCGACAGGCTGATCAGAAGGGGCAGCTCTGTCCTGAGGAGCCCCCTGGACCCAGAACAGGCGGTGGGTGACAGAAGGACACTGTCCGTGGTGAGCTCCATGATGGGGAATAAATCCCACCCCATGTATGAGACCTTGATGGCACTTAGCAGCACTGTAAGTGACCGTCTACTTCACCCCAAGTGTGAGAAGGAGCGCTATCGCAAGTCCTTCCTTCCAACCGCGATCAGGCTGTATAATCTACATCAGACCAAGCGACGATCACTCCGCACAGAAAACTGAATGAAATGACTATGACGTCTTCCTTCTTTCTTCTTCTGTTCCTTAGCTGCTATGGACTCCTATTATATCTTCTCTTCTCAGCTTATGTGTGTCTACTTACGTATTATATTACTTTTTTTTTTTTTTTTAAATGTAGATTGTGAGCCCACATAGAGCTCACAATGTACATTTTTCCCTATCAGTATGTCTTTGGAGTATGGGATGGAAATCCACGCAAACACGGGGAGAACATACAAACTCCTTGCAGATGGTTTTTTGCCCTTGGTGGGATTCGAACCAAGGACTCCAGCGCTGCAAGGCTGCAGTGCTAACCACTGAGCCACCATGTGGCCCCTCTTACGTATTATATTACTGTGTATTATCCTGTATCTGTATTAAAGGACTATCTTATCTTATCCCATCTTAGTAATGTGGGCAGTGGCGTAACTAGGAATGGCGGGGCCCCGTGGCGAACTTTTGACATGCCCCCCCCCTTCCTGACCGACACCGAAGACGTTGACCAACCGACCCCACCACCACCACCACCACATTCCTGTATGCTCTATTATGCCCCATAGTGACCCCAGTACACACTATTATGCCCCACAGTGGCCTCTGCACACAGTATTATGTCCCATAGTGGCCCCTGCTTACAGTATTATCCCCCATTGTGGCCCCTGCACACAGGATTATGCCCCATAATGAACACCCATGAACAATTATTATACTCTGGGGTCTTTTCAGTGCTACAAGGCTGCAGTGCTACCCACTGAGACACTGTGTTGCTTTGGATCTGCACACAGTCCTATGCCCCATAGTGGACCCTGCACAAAGTATTATTCCCCCATAGTGGCTCCTGTACACAGTATGATGCCCCATAATGGCCCCTGCACACATGACTATGGGGCATCATACACTGTGCAGGAGCCACTATGGGGCATAAAGCTGGGAGCAAGAATGGATGGGGGGGCGGTCAGGGGGGCCATGTCAACAGTTCGCCATGGGGGCCCCACCATTACTAGTTACACCACTGTTTAAAAGCTATTGCAATACTAAGTACACATGTATAAATCTGCTTCAAAATTCTGTATTTGATCCCATTCTGCCTGAAGAAAATCATTGCATTATTCCCAGGCATTTGTGACTGTTTATTAGATCCCTTCCCTACTTCTATTACTTGCTTATTCTCTGCTCATCTGATGAAACTATCCTCTCCACTTCCATTTCGGTATGTACAAAGAGCATCAAACATATCTACACCCTTAGCACGCGTCCATTCTTTTGACAAAAACACACAGAAATCAGCCAAACAATTGTCTCAAATGAAAAAGATTAGAGCAATAAGTAGGAAAAGGTTGTAAAATCACATCATCCTTACCCATTACCCAGTACATAAAGCACTCCATAGACAACATCTACAGAAGAAAGTTTAGTGTACACTAAGCACAGAGGATTATCTTAGGCTATTGTATTAGAAGTAAGCAAAGAAGATTTGGACTTTATATTCAAACTTAGTGAATGCATTCAAATTCAGTTTAATTATAGATTAAAATACTTAATTCTTATTAAAATATATTCTGTAAAAAACCTTCTAAGCCTCAGACTCATGAGATGTCAAGCCCACAATGATTCACATAACTGGCAGTAAAGGATTAGTAAATCATTTCACAGGAAATCCATACAATGTTTAATTATGTTTACCGTTAATAACAGCCAATATTGCTTAGGATCATTGATTCTTTTAGGAATGGACGGTTCCTCTAAGATTCTTTTGTTTTGCACTGTAATAAGTTCCAAAATTTTTTGATGTGGTATCAGTAGAAAACATATGCTCCGATTATTAGATAAAAACAGTGGCAAATTGGGCCACCCCTCTTTTGCCATTAAATTTTGTAACATGTTTGCAAGGTTTAGTGTCTGGTGGAGTAAAGTAAAAGGTCAAGTTAACAGTAGATAGTATTGGCTGATGGTATGTTTTGTAAGACTGCAAAGCTCCTTTGACAACTCTGTCCTTTCAAACCATAATTTACCCCTTCAATATGACAAACACTATAGTATAGTCTTTTGGGTGCTGTTAGAATCTGCTGTAGATGGAAACCACAAAGCAAGTATGAACTTAGTCTTAAAGGGTATTTGATTTTTCATAAAAAGTTTAAATATCTGCAGGGTCATGCCTCGTGTTCTATAACTGTATATACTTTAATACATGATGTCCTACAAGCAAATACATGTCGGCGAGATATAGCTAAAAGGATACTTGATAGTTAAAGAACAATCTATCAGCATCAGGAATAATATATTAATATTGAATCTGTAACCTGACAAGCAGTCAGTAGATACAAGTACATTGAAAACTTTTCTAACATTGTAAGCTGTTAAATATGCAAAATATTCAGCCCTGTGCACAGAGAAAGCTGATTGCAGATGTGTGTAAAGACTCTAAGGAAAACAACCCCTCCCCTCTAAATTAATTGTCTGAAGAGATGTCCTGCTTTTTAATAGTATTGATGGACAAGATTTCTCTAGTAGCAGGGGATGAACTGCAACTTAGCTAGACAGGAGACACCTAGTGGCAGGAACTATAGAGAGGTTTTTCAGACAGAATGCAGCAACTTTTCTAATTAAAGTACTTTACATTTAAACTGAGTAGGGGCTCTGAAAAGAGCAACCTTACAACCACTAGCATGCGCTGTCATTTGGAAGGCAAGCACTGGGCTCAGTGGCAGAGAGCAAACGCAGGAAAATCGTCGTCCGGCGTTGCTGCAACTGCCTCTCCCACTGTTGCCAGTGCTGGTGCTGCAGTCCAGACCAGCAGCCAGGAAACATCCACATGTGCCTCCACCACTTTGGAGACTTCTCCCTCATCCTCCCCTTTTCCTGTCTCAGCTCCTTCTCCTGCCTCAGCTCCTTCTCCCGCCTTAGCTCCTTCTCCTTCACCATGATGCGTCTCTTCACAGCAACCCACCATCTCCCAGACTTTTGAGCGCAGGCAAAATACAGCGCTACCCACCCCCATGCACAAGCCTTAAACGCGCACATCTCTAAACTTCTGGCCCAGGAGATGTTGCCATTCCGGCTTGTGGAAACTCAGGCCTTCCGTGACCTGATGGCAAGTGCGGCACTTCGCTATGCCATCCCTAGCCATCACTTCTCCCACTGTGCCGTCCTTGCCTTGCACCAGCACATGTCACGCAACATCAGGTGTGCCCTAAGTTCCGCGATTTGTACAAAGGCCAACTTGACAACCGACGTGTGGACAAGTGCATGCGGACAGGGATGCTACATTTCATTGACGGCACACTGGGTAAATGTAGTTGAGGCTGGGCCCGGGTCGCAATCTGGGGCCGTCTACCTCATTTCCCCACCCAACATTCCTGTCAGGGGCTGTGAACCACCACCCTCCTCCTCCGCCATCACATCGACCCCAGCTACCTGCTGGAAACGCTGCAGTACTGGCATGGGGAGACGTCAGTAGGCCGTGCTGAAGCTCATCAACTTGGGGGACAGACAGCACACTTCCTCCGAGGTGATGGAAGTCTCCTTGATGAGACGGCAACATGGTTTTTCCCGATGCACCTGGGCCCAGGCATGGTCGTGTGTGATAATGGCCACAACCTGGTACCCGAGCTACTGGTGAAAGTGCGGTGCTCGTGCGCCCACTTTCGCAAGTCTACAGTAGCTGCTGCTAGCCTCCGAAGCCTCCAGCAATGCCACCATCTGCCAGAACACCGGCTGATGTGCGACGTTCCCACACGTGACACACTGGAATTCGACATACCACATGTTGAGTAGAGTGTGTGAGCAGCAGAGACCCTTGATGGAGTACCATCTCCAAAACCCAAGGTTTCCTCAGACTCAGCTCCTGCTGTTTCTGCACCATGAATGGCCATGGATGGCAGACTTATGCGAGACCTTGTGTGTCTTTGAGGAGTCAACCATGAGGGTCAGCTGTGATGACGCACTTGTGAGTGTCACAATCCTGCTCCTGTGTGTGATGCGAGAATCTGTCATCGCGATCAGGGATAACGCATTGGACGCTGAGGAGTCAGGCATAGGAGCACAACCATCCCAGCAGGATAGTCAGGGCACACTCCTGTCTGCTTCACATCATATATTGAGGGAAGAGGAGGAGGAGGATGACGAAGTGGCAGATCTCATTGTCACACAGGAGGCTAGCAGGGAAGTTCATTGTGTCCCATTGCTGCAGCACGGTTGGGGCGAAATGGAGAAGGAAGAGGAGGAAATGGAGAGTGACTATTCCGGTGGGGGCAGCCAACACTCTGGCACACATGGCTGAATACATGTTGGAGTGCTTTTCAACTGACAAACGCATTGTCAAAATTGCCAAAGAAAAAAAGAGGGAATTGATTTTTTTAGCTCACCATCCAACGGACCAAGGTGCACGATCTTAAGCTTCTGGACTCATAGAAGACTGTATAATCATGTATTCACACAAGGAAAGGAGATCCGCAACTCTTGGCCGTTTGTAAAAAATAACTTTTAATTCTTCATGTTAAAAATACAGATAGAGATGTGACAAAGATAGAAAATGCAAAACTGTGGATAAAAGCTGCTGTTGTTACATGTTAGGCTAGTCTGGCTGACGCGTTTTGGGATTGTGGTCAGGGGTGAACCTGCCTCTTTCGCCGCCCGAGGCAGACGACAGAAAGCCGCCCCCCCGGGAGGAGGGGGTGGGGCGGAGCGAATGGGGGTGGGGCGGCCTGTGGCCTCCCCAATCCACCACTTGGTGATGCTAAGCCAGTCCAGGACAGCTTAGGTAAGCAAAAATGACGCCCTCCCCGGGGCCCTGACATAGCGCCGCCTGAAGCGGTCGCTTCAGGTCACCTCATGGGAGGTGCGGCGCTGATTGTGGTATCCCTTAATCATAGCCCTGGAGGTGCTCTATATAGATGAAACTAACAAGTCTTTTATTTTATAACTAAACACCTTACACATATGTTACAAATTATACCTAAATGGGACCAACGGATTGCATACTGGGAAAAAAACGCTTTTAAGCTGTACCCTACACCATCGACAAGCGCGCATGTTGCAAACACAATATTATACTATATGAACTGAGATTTTAAAATGAAAGGTATAATTTTATTACAGTCCTAATAAATAAATAAATAAACAACAACATATAATTTACATATCTCATGAGCCGCTATTAAATCCTATCGTAACGCTCTAATGAAGATACCTTGTTCATAATTTTACTCCGGTCACGTGACCTAAAATGAATAGAGTTGAGCGAGTACTGTTCGGATCAGCCGATCCGAACAGCACGCATGCATTGAAATCAATGCACGCAGCTGGCACGCGGCGGGTTAAGCGGCCGGCTGCCATCAAACCGGAAGCACCAGATGCTTCCATTCATTTCAATGCGTGCGTGCTGTTCGGATCGGCTGATCCGAACAGTACTCGCTCAACTCTAAAAAAGAATACTAGAGATGCGCGAACACTGTTCGATAAAATAGATATTTGATCGAATATCAGGCCGTTCGAGGTATTCGATTCTAATTGAATACCACAAGGCAAACGCACTAAAAATTTGTATCCCCTCCCACCTTCCCTGGTGCTTTTTTTTGCACCCACTGTGCAGGGGAGGTGGAACAGGAACTACGACAATGGAGGCATCGAAAAAAAATTGGAAAAAGTGATTGGCTGACTAAATCAGGTGACCTCCAATTTATACGAATGGTGGATTTAACATTCAGTTAATTTGAGACTGTGAACTATGTGACTGTGAGACAGGGATAGATCTACAGGCAGTGTTAGCTAGAGATTACCTTTATTTAGGTGGGAATGTCACTCACCCAGCTCTTTGGAGTTCTATCTGGTCGGGATCCCTGTCAGCTTGCGATATGCGTGAGCTGACTTTTTCCCATAGGAATGCATTGACCAGCGTTGATTGGCCGAATGCCATACAGAGTACAGCATTCGGCCAATCAACGCTGGTTCTGCCTGAGGAGGCGGAGTCTAAGATCGGTCCACAGCAGTTTCCATTGTGGTCCGATCTCAGATGTAGCAGTGCTGACACAGCTCTGCTACACCGGAGAAGCAGCAGAGCTGCATCTCAGATGTAGCAGAGCTGAGTGTACAGCAGGGTTCAGCGCACACTCAGCTCTGCTACATCTCTGATGCAGGAAAGCTGAGTGTGCAGCAGGGTTCAGCGCACACTCAGCTCTGCTACATCTCTGATGCAGCAGAGCTAAGTGTTTAGCAGGGATCAGTGCACACTCAGCTCTGCTACATCTCCAGTGTAGCAGAGCTCAGCGCACGGCCAGCTCTGCTTCATCTCCAGTGTAGCAGAGCTGGCAGTGCGCTGAACTCGATCTCCAGGGTATAGAACGGAGTGCACGGCCAGCGCTGCTTCATCTCCAGTGTAGCAGTGCTGGCCATGCGCTCAGCTGGACTGCATCTATGGAGTAGCCGAGCTGAGCACACGGTCAGCTCTGCTTCATCTCCGGTGTAGCAGTGCTGGCCGTGCGCTCAGCTTGGCTGCATCTCCGGAGTATCCGAGTTGAGTGCACAGCCAGCTCTCCTTCATCTCCAGTGTAGCAGTGCTGGCCGTGCGCTCAGCTCGCTGCATCTCCGGTGTGGTCGAGCTGAGCGCACGGCCAGCTCTGCTACATCTCAGCATAGGAATGCATTGACCAGCGTTGATTGGCCAAATGCCATACAGAGCTGAGCACACGGCCAGCTCTGCTACATCTCGGCATAGGAATGCATTGACCAGCGTTGATTCTCCAAATGCTATACAAAACCAATCAACACTGGTTCTGCCGGAGGAGGCGGAGTCTAAGATCGGTCCACAGCAGTCTCCATTCTGGTCATATATTAGACTCCGCCTCCTCACAGACGAGACTCCGATAGAACCAGCATACATGATCATCGCATTGAAAGGGTTCCGCATCTTTTTAAACTTCCCCCCGGCGAGATCGGGGGTGCTGGTGTCTGTAATATGTAGCCCAGGGTCTGGCCAGTGACCCCAGGCTTCCCGGAGCCCTCACATACCTGGCTGATCCTGCCAGGACCTTCCGATGCCAGGCTGTGCAGATGCACAGCCTGACTTCCTGTGATGCACTGTGAGACATGTGCATGCTGTGTCTCACAGAGCATCACACTATCAGCAATCAAAGCATTGCTGATAGAAGTGTCCTAAATGGACACATGAAAAATTGAAAAAAACTGTGCAAAAAAATAGTGTTTGAAAAAAAATTAACTAATAAAAAATCCCCAAATTCCATTTTTTCTATAGAAAATGAATTATATTAAAAAAAAATCCTAAAAATTAATAAAAACAATACATATTTGGTATTGTCACGTCCGTAACAATCTGTACAACAAAACTGAAACAATATTTAATGTACACGGTGAATGGCGGGAAAAAAAACGGAAAAAATCCACCGAAATTAGTGATTTTTCACCATCTCATCTTACAAAATATACTATAAAAAGTGATCAAAAAGTCATACATACACCACAACAGTACCAATAAAAAGCAAAGGTTGTCCCGCAAAAAATAAGCCCTCAACCATCACTGTCAACCAAAAAATAAAAAATGTTATGCCTCTCAGAAAAGGTAAAATGCAATATCAGAATTGATTTTTATTTTTAATCCAGCAAGAAAGAGTTAATAAAAAGTATTCAATAAGGTGTAGGCACCCAAAAATGGTGTAATTACAAAATGCATCTCATCCTGCAAGCAACAAGTCCTTATATGGCTACGCCACAAGAAAAATAAAGAAAATATAACTTGCATAACGTGAAGACAAAAAAAAAAAAATAAATCGCCAAATAATTAGAACACAACTGGCTGCGGCAGGAAGGGAATATATAAGCTGTGCGAGCGGATATCAGGGGACACCCCAGATTTACAGCTTATGAGGGAAAAGACACCAGAAAAACGCATCGCGCTCCTTCCCTTCCCTAAAATTGCTCTTACAAAATGGGGTCACTTCTTGGGGAATTCCAGTTCACTGGCACCTCCAGGGCTCTGCAAAAACAACATGGCACCCAGAAAGTCCCTCTAAATCTGTACCCCAAAAGCTAAAAAGCACAGTGCTCCTTCCCTTCTGAACCCTGCTGTGTGCCCAAGCACCAGTTTACACCCACATATATAATTTTTTGCCCCTCGGGATCGCCCACTTAATAGTTTTAGGAGTGCAGGTCTCTGACAACACAAAATTTCAATTTTCATTTTGTACATTAATTTTTGGGAAGCATTTTTAGGCTCAAAATGATAATACCCCTTGATTCATTCCTTGATGGGTTTAGTTTCTAAAATGGGGTCACTTTTGAGGGGTTTCCATTGCATTGGTACTTTAGGGGCTCTGCAAATGCGACATGGCACCAGAAAACTGCCCTCAAAAGCCAAATAGCCCTCTTTCCATTCTGAGCCCCGCCATGTACCCATACAGCAGATTATGGCCACATATAGGGTATTGCCATGTTCAGGAGAAATTGTGTAACAAACTGGGGGGGGGATTAATTCTCTAATTACTTGCAAAAATTAAAAATATGGCGCTAAATGGACAATGTATTGGAAAAAAAAAGTAATTTTTCATTTTTACGTCCCAATGTTAATAAAATCTGTGAAACAGCTATGAGGTCAAAATGCTCACCAAACTCCTAGATAAATTCTTTGAGGGGTGTAGTTTCTAAAATGGAGTCACTTTTAGGGGGTTTCCACTGTATTGGTACTCTAGGGGCTCTGCAAATGCGACATGGCACCTGAAAATTATTCCTGCAAAATCTGCCCTTTAAGAGCCAAATAGCGCTCCTTCCATTCCAAGCCCCTCCATGTCCCCATACAGCAGATTATGACCACATATGGGGTATTGCCGCCTTCAGGAGAAATTTTTTAACAAACTGTGGGGGCTTTTTCTCCTTTAGCCCCTTGTGAAAATGAAAACTTTGGGGATAAAGTGACATTTTAGTCATTTTTCATTTACACATCCCAATGTTAGTAAAATCAGTGAAACAGCTCTAGGGTCAAAATGGTCACTATACCCCTTGATGAATTCTGTGATTAATTTTTGGGAAGCATTTTTAGGCTCAAAATGATAATACCCCTTGATTCATTCCTTGATGAGTGTAGTTTTTAAAATGGGGTCACTTTTATGGGGTTTCCATTGTTTTGGTACTCTAGGGGCTCTGCAAATGAGACATGGTGCCTGAAAATTATTCCAGTAAAATCTGCTGTTCAAACACCCTGCGTCGCTCCTTCCCTTCCATGCACTGCCGTGTGGCCAAAGATCACTTTACACCCACATGTGGGGTATTTCTGTGCACGGGAGAAATTGCATGATAAACTGTCAGATGAATTTTCTCCTTTAACCCTTTGTGAATGTGTTAATTTTAGGTCTAAATGAATGTATTAGTGAAAAAAAATGAAATTTCTAAATTTGACCTCAATATTATTTTTATTCTTATGAAATGCTTAAAGGGTTAACAAACATCTCAAATGTTGTTTTGAATGATTTGAGGGGTGCAGTTTTGAAAATGGGGTCGTCCCTAAAATATTAGTTTGGGGAATTTTCTTGTAAATCTGGAAAACCGCTGTTAAACTTGTAAGCCTTGTAATGTCCAAAATAAATTAAAAGACAATCAAAAGATGATGCCGATATAAAGCAGAGATATTGTAGATAATATGTATTCATGTATTTGGGTGGTATGACTATCTACCTGAAAAGCAGAGAATTTCACATTTTGAAAATTGCAATTTTTTTCAAATTTCCATCAAATTTCCTATTTTTTTTTTTTTTATAAAAAAATACAAAAATATTGATTAGTGTTTACCACTAACATGAAGCATAATGTGTTATGAAAAAACAGTCTCAAAATCACTTGTGTAACTTTAAGTGTCTCAAAGTTATTGCCATTTAAAGTGACATGTGAGATTTGAAAAAAGAGGCCTGGTCCTTAACGCACTTTTGGGCTCTGTCCTTAAGGGGTTAATCCATATTGGCAGTTTGCCAATTTTTAAAAGAAAATCTAATTTGTTGCAAACGACAACAGCTATGAAGGTAGCCAGAAGTCACAGAGTTCTTCTCAAGCGCAGCTGAGGGGGATCATTGACGTCAACCACATGCTCCTTACATTCCCAGGCATGGTGCAAGAACCAAGTTCAGCAGCAGGCCAGCTTGAGAGCTGCAGAAATGCCAGAGCATGCGCATCATCAATGCCAACAACACGCTCATTACATGGCGTTCCAGTGAGCTGCTGGGATGCCAGAACAATCATGGGCACAGCGCCAGGAATGAGTTCAGTGGCAGGCCAGCTTGATAGCTGCCGAAACGCCGCAGCAGGCAGATCATCAACACCAACAACATGCTCATTATATGATATTCCAGCGAGGTGCTGAGATGCCGGAAGAATCCTAGACACAGTGCAAGAAACAAGTTCAGTGGCAGGCCAGCTTGAGAGCTGCCGAAACACTGGAGCATGCAGATCATCAACGCCAAGAACACGCTCATTAATATGGTGTCCCAGCAAGCTGCTGAGACCCTGGAACAATCACAGGCATGGTGTGAGGAACAAGTTCAGCAGCAGGACAGCTTAACAGCTGCCAAAATGCCGGAGCAGGCAAACCATCGACGGCAGCAATTTGCTAAATATAGGCGGTTCGTTGACGCCAACAACCCAGAGACGAAGTCGCAGGCAGAGGCTAGTAAATTATATGTTCTACAATCCAAACAAAGACCACAAGATCACAGCTTATGGTTAAAGCAATCTGTTACAAACATCAGTGGTATGACTCTCCAAACTGTAAACCACAATATACAAGGCTATTGGTATTAATGTAGAATGTTGATCCAGGTATCTGTCCATTTCGCAGCATCAAGCAATTTTTTTTCCATATTATGGCAAATTGAATAGGTGCCATTAATGGAGTGGCTTTTGCCTTTTTATGAATCAACTTGAGTTTATAAGTATAAAAGGGTTGAACTTGATGGATCTAGCCCTTTTTCAACTCACTCACTAACTATGTAACTTCAATAACAACCGTTTTTGATTGTACTCCTTTCTTTGAACAAGGTGAAATCTGCATCTCACGTGTCTTAAGTCATGTCTAGTGTCATGTAGGCTTAGTCTGCATACATTACAGTACTCTAGACAACAGAGGTACGCTAACAGAAGTACAAGGTTCATTTTGCTCAGTGCAGAGAAATTAGATAAGGTAAAGAGTAGGAAACACTCGGTGTGAAATTAAAGTAATATTACAGAACGTGAAGCCACAGGATTCAAAGCCTGAACTGAAGAACTGAAATCCAAGGATTGGAATTGAAAAACCAATGAAAGTAAATGAATGTCCTGTAAATATTCCCCATCTCCTCTTTCAAGTCATCAATCACACAGACCTGATAACTTGTAAGGAATGTTGGGCATTTACTTATCATATTGAAGCAGGCCTGTGGTATTTACATAGCTGATAATAAAAGTGTGAACATCAAAGCCGATGACAAGGGTTAGAATTTATTTTCAGGGTGGGCAGAGAGAAAAAGTGAAATTGCCAATGGGAAAAAGAGTATTTGAGGGGAATGCTAATGATATGTACACAATTACAATAATGGATGTCACCAAGTCACATCACTGATTTAGAGCAGAGCCTGAGATGTCAAATAGCAAAATGCTAACAAGATATCAATTGTTCTGCGTAGCTTTGTCATGTCTGGTGGGGAATAAACAGTCTCTTAGTCTTAAAAGCATAAGTCCATTATCAGACTCCAGTACATTATCTGGTCTTTGCTTTCGCTGGTACATGTATAACCTGTGTTGACCCATATTAATATTCATTTATTCAACTTAAAAGAGAACTGATTTCACAGCTCCGTGACGAAATATAACCAAAAGCATTTCAGCTTCTATTTTAAAATAATAGTTCACTTTTCTCAATTGTTTAGGGCAAACGAAGGCGATCTAAATCTGATGCATTTGTATAAGAGATCTATAGCAGTCTTAGTAATACTGTATAAAATGTACCGAGATTCATTTGTCTTTTACATACTGGTTCCTCAACCTAGGGTAAATGTAGTCTATGTGCCTATAGAGGATATTTGCACTATCCTTCTGTCCTCTAATGTACAGCACAGTGCATATTCATAACATGGGGGACCTCTACTTCTCCTTCCTTATTGTCAACCTCTCACTTTCATCTTCAGGACTTCTGTGCAGCCCTCATCATACAGAACACTTTGACTCAGACCATTACATATACTCTTAATATCCTGAGCTTTGAACATGAAAACTCACCTCTTACTATCTTTTCTTTGCCCTGTGCAGGTTACATTCCTAATTGCCTGGATTTTTTTGCACTCGGCTGCAGAAGGGTTGGACTCTGGCTGCTTTGATATTCGCACATAGAAGCACTTCACCCTGTCCCCAACTCATGGTTACATGCTAGCTTCTAGTGAACTACAAAAGGGACGAAATACAGCACTAGACATAAAACAACCTGAAATGTGGGTGGCTCTTCACATACTTTATACTTAAAACTAATGCTTCCAGGAAAATAATGGGCTTTTATTATCATGCTGAGGTTGAGGACACAGTGAAATTGCCACTGTGTACAAAACTTATAAACAAACATTTAATATATTGTGAAGCTAAATGTTAATGTTTAAAAGAAAATTTCATTGACTTTTAGGACGTACGTTATCTATTTTGTATGTGTTGTATAGAGGGTTTTCAACAGTGGTCAAGAAGAAAAAAAAGGGAGAACAAAAAGTGAAGGCACACTTTGGGGGTTGGATATTATTGATCACAGAGAGAAAGTAGAGGAAGATATGGTTATATATAATGAATATGTCAAATCCTGTAAGCTTTAACCCCTTTTTTTACATCCTCTGTAATAGTATGGCAGATATCGGGAATTTAAATATGGCAGCCACTCAGGAGCTGAGTGGCCGCTAGAGCAGCCAGGGATCTGCTATAATATACGGCAGAGACTCGATGTTAATACCAGCAATCAAAGCCCTCATTAACCCTCCCTTTGACATGACAGCCTTTAATAGGTTCCCAGGCTTGTCAATCATTTACTTCTATTGTAGGCTGCTCTATCCAGCCTGCAATAGAAGTGCCAATATTTTGCATTATACATGTTGTAAACTATAAAGAAAATCAAAGAATACATTAAATGATTAAGTGCACTGGAAAAACTGATACAAGCTAATAAATCAGTTGTGTGTACCCAAAAATTATACCACTTAAAATATAATTCACCCCACAAAGAACAAGCCCTTAGGAAGCCTTATTTTTATAAGTCAGTATACAGTAATAACATACAAAATAAAACAAAAATGAGATTTAGAATTGATGCCACCTCAAAACTAAATAACAGGTCATTAATTAGTTAAAGGGATAAAAAAAAAAAAGTACCTTTGAAAAATATAACCCGCTAAAAACTGGACAATGTAAAAAGTTATGGCTTTTAAAAAGGTAGATTTAGAAAAAAAAGAATCATTGTATCTTGAAGGTCAAAATGAGTTGTGTCTTTAAACTGTAATATGTAAAACAGATATGAAAAAGGAGCATAAACAGCAAAAGTTACACCAAAGTTTAAAACTTTACATCCACGAACTAGTGTGTTTGATATGATGTGAGTTGCACTAAATATATAATATGTATGGTAAGCCATATTCATGAATGTGTCACTTTTCTTTTATATGAAGCATCTCCATTTTCCTTTGTAAAGTGTCATTCTTACAACAGGATTGATAAATGTGAACCATTATCTTCAATCAACATTCTTGACGAAGACGTTTTATGTTTTGGAAGCTTGTATTTCCTATAACCTATTTACTTTGACAATAAAAAATATCACTTTAACAACCTGCTATCAATTATGGCTATTCTAGTATTGCTATTGAAATCAATTCATTGAGATGTTTGCAATTGAACCCATAGAACCACAACACCCAGCGTATAATACTATTCAATTAAATACTGCACACTTTACAAATATTGCAGAAGCACTATGTTCACATTATGTCACGTATTCATGGGGATCATAAATTTTAATATCTTGCAATGTTTTCCTGCATTTACATTTGTACAGATGGATGTAAACAGCTGTTCCATTTCTTTTAATATAATTCTATTTCAGCTTGAGAAGACTACCATTTATGTAACGTTATGCTAAGGCTTGTGATGTTTAGTTCATTGATCTGATCTTTGGCCTGTACCTGACCATGCTCTTGCCTGACCCTTTGATGCTGTGTATCGGTTGCCTCTTTAGGCCCCTGGCAAGTGGTCACCTATATTGAAAACAGTCTGCAAGGAAGCAACTTGGAAGCTACCTGTATGGGGGTTAAAGATAGTGAGATTACTTAGACAACCTTCTTGGGAAAGGTTCAAAGTAAAACCAGTTTGCTGGTACAGAGGGTCCACACCCCATTGAGTATCACAGCCTGTTTGTTCAGGCATACTGCAGACACATAAGTAGGAATATATCATTTTCTCTTTGCCAAAAGACTGTAGAGGTGTATATTTGGTGTAAGACCCTTTCTTGCAACAAATGTGCACCTCGAGTCCCAATACATGCCTTGTCCTGCACATTTTGCAGACTTGGAC